>NW_026909855.1:0-19058 GCF_949316345.1 Pungitius pungitius | reverse complement strand
ATCCTGATGGCCATCGCACAAGGAGGCGCCACCACGCACCTCAAGTAAGTCCAAGTGACCTGCTGAAGCTGGTCTGTGACTGGATGAGTGAAGCTGGTCTGTGACTGGATGAGTGAAGCTGGTCTGTGACTGGATGCCGAAACTGGGTTGTGACTGGATGAGTGAAGCTGGTTTGTGACTGGATGAGTGAAGCTGGTTTGTGACTGGATGAGTGAAGCTGGTTTGTGACTGGATGAGTGAAGCTGGTCTGTGACTGGATGAGTGAAGCTGGTCTGTGACTGGATGAGTGAAGCTGGTCTGTGACTGGATGAGTGAAGCTGGTCTGTGACTGGATGCCGAAACTGGGTTGTGACTGGATGAGTGAAGCTGGTTTGTGACTGGATGAGTGAAGCTGGATTGTGACTGGATGAGTGAAGCTGGTTTGTGACTGGATGAGTGAAGCTGGTTTGTGACTGGATGAGTGAAGCTGGTCTGTGACTGGATGAGTGAAGCTGGTCTGTGACTGGATGGTGAAGCTGGGTTGTGACTGGATGAGTGAAGCTGGTCTGTGACTGGATGAGTGAAGCTGGTCTGTGACTGGATGATGAAGCTGGTCTGTGACTGGATGGTGAAGCTGGGTTGTGACTGGATGAGTGAAGCTGGGTTGTGACTGGATGAGTGAAGCTGGTTTGTGACTGGATGAGTGAAGCTGGTTTGTGACTGGATGAGTGAAGCTGGTCTGTGACTGGATGATTGAAGCTGGGTTGTGACTGGATGAGTGAAGCTGGTTTGTGACTGGATGAGTGAAGCTGGGTTGTGACTGGATGGTGAAGCTGGGTTGTGACTGGATGAGTGAAGCTGGGTTGTGATTGAATGCTGAAACTGGGTTGTGACTGGATGAGTGAAGCTGGTCTGTGACTGTATGAGTGAAGCTGGTTTGTGACTGGATGGTGAAGCTGGTCTGTGACTGGATGAGTGAAGCTGGGTTGTGACTGGATGAGTGAAGCTGGTCTGTGACTGGATGAGTGAAGCTGGGTTGTGACTGGATGAGTGAAGCTGGTCTGTGACTGGATGAGTGAAGCTGGGTTGTGACTGGATGAGTGAAGCTGGTCTGTGACTGGATGAGTGAAGCTGGGTTGTGACTGGATGAGTGAAGCTGGTCTGTGACTGGATGAGTGAAGCTGGGTTGTGACTGGATGGTGAAGCTCATGACTGAGTCAACAGGAGCAGCTTATTGCAGAGGTAAAAGACAAATAAACCCTCCCTCAGTACACAGAGGTAATCAAACAGCAGCTTCTCATATTCATGCACTGGTAATAAAGTAAGTTAATGTGACAGGTTTAATTCCTTACAAACCACATGTGTATCTTTGATGTATTATTGTTGTTGATGAAAGAGTATGAGGAAAGGCTGCAGGAAACAAAGGGAATCCATACATATTTATTTTAAACTCACACCTGGTAAGAATACAGATGAATACATGAATTTGACAGGAACAGGGCTTTTATTTTGAAGCGGTAGGAAACTCTCAAACGCTGTCGCCGTCAGGTTCAGCACCAACGAGGGCGAGACGTGGTTCAACTTCCGCTTCTCGGACCGGGCCGTCTACGTGTACCAGCTGCTCACCGAGCCCGGGGAGAAGAGCACCATCTTCACCATCTTCGGCTCCTACGCGGACCAGAGGCACGGCTGGCTCATCCTGCAGGTCAACACCTCCGACGTCCTGGGTACGTTCAATGGGCCAATCACTCTTTAGAAGAAGCAGCCGAGGTGGCACCGCGAGAAGGTCTCCAGCTCCTCCTCACTGTGACCCATCTTCTTCTTCTTCTTTGGTGTCCAGGCGTGCCGTGCTCCGACGCCGACTACAAGCGCTGGTCTCCGTCGGACGAGCACGGCAACGAGTGCCTGCTGGGCCGAGAGGTGACCTTCAGGAGGAGGGCCCCGCACGCCACCTGCTTCAACGGCGAGGACTTCGACCGGCCCGTCAACGTGGCCAACTGCTCCTGCACGCGGCAGGACTACGAATGGTGGGCGGGGCCTCGGGGCGCGGGTGGCCGACTCTTTCGGGGTGTTGCATGTGTGACGTTGTGTCATAAGAAACCTCCTCCGTCCTCCTCCACCCAGTGACTACGGCTTCAAGCCCAGTGAGGACCTGTCCCTGCAGGTGTGCGTCCCCGACCCCGAGTTCTCCGGTGACCTCTACGCTCCTCCGGCCCCGTGTCCCGTCGGCACCACCTACCGGCGCAGCAGAGGGTGAGCCGCTTCCCACAATGCTTTGTTTGCGTAACGCCTGCCGTGGTAGCGAACGCCACGTGGTCCTCTTTAACCAAGCCGTTGTCATGGCGATTTGACCCCAAACAACCACCCGGTGAAATTCAATGTGTTAAAATTGAAATCAGTTCCTCTTCCTCCTCCTTGTCATCTATCTCCATGTCCTCCTCCACCCCCGTGGTGTGTTTTAATGCCCGTGTTCCTGCTCCAGCTACAGGAGGGTTCCAGGAGACAGCTGCAGTGGAGGAGACGTGGCGTCCAGGCTGGATGGAGAGATGCTGCCCTGTCCCGTGGGAGGTACTCCAAACCTTTCATTCATGAATAACCAACAGTCATGTGACCATAAATCAGAGAAAGTGACTGAACACTGCAGAGAGGAGAGGAAATAGTTTCTAGATTCTATTGTCCTTCAGTTTTTGTAAAACAAACGACCTTCTGTGTTCTGAACTGAAGACGCGAGTTCTTTCCTTCTAGTCACGACGCTTCTGCTTCCATTGAGGAGCGGGGCTTTTATTTTGTAGGGGAATTTAAGGCCCTGTGTGATGGCGTTTTGTCTCAGAGAGCAACGAGTTCATCCTGTACGCCGTGAGGAACTCCATCCACCGCTACGACCTGGCCACCGGCACCGACCAGGCGCTGCCCCTGGCCGGCCTCAGGGAGGCCGTGGCGCTGGACTTTGACTACGACAGGAACTGCCTCTACTGGGCCGACATCTCGCTGGACACCATACAGGTGGGCGGGGGGGGGGCTCTTTTTGTTAGATACTGAAGGCGTGTGAGACTCTGGATTGTTCCATTCTGGCTTCACGGGGTTCTGGATCTCTCACTTTAGGGTTTAATATTAATAATAACAACGATACGGCAGAGTCCTTTCCAGCTGTGGAAAGACTCGTCAGGTTTCATCTTTCCGACGGTCCTTGAACGCGTCGTCTAGATCACTAAAGCTACAGCGATTGGATGACACGGGACCGATAGCGTTCCTCCACGTGACCTCGGCCTCTCTGTCCCTCAGCGTCTGTGTCTGAACGGCAGCACGGGTCAGGAGGTCGTTGTGAGGAAAGACCTGCAGAACGTGGAGGCCCTGACCTTTGACCCCATCAGCAGGCTGCTTTACTGGGTCGACGCCGGGGCACAGAAGATCGAGGTACGGAAAGAGTCTGATCCGAAGCCTTGGGTCAATATCCAATGAAGCCTCACGTGATCCCCTCCTGTCTGAAGGTGTCAAACCCCGACGGCGACCTGCGGCACACGCTGCTCAACTCGTCCATCCTGGAACATCCGAGAGCTCTGGTCCTGCTGCCGGGGGAGAGGTCACTCACTCACTCACTCACTCACCACTATAACGGGGGGGGGGGGGGGGGCGCACCCTCCCCCTAAAAAATGTATATATTCATTTTTTTTTTTACTAATATTGTTTCCCTTTTTTTCCATTACAATTTTGACAATATTCATGGCATATTTTACTTATTTTTTAAAACTTTTTTTCCATTACATTTGTGGAAATATTCTTTTTCATTTTTGGACATTTTTGGAAAAATGTAATATTCAACTTTTTTCCCACATTTTTAGACAACATATTTTGACTCGTGTCCCACGGGAAAAACTTTTTTTTTGACCTAATATGTTTTGACGCCCCCCGCAGTCTAATGTTCTGGACGGACTGGGGTGACCGGGCTGCTGGCGTGTACCGGAGCTACATGGACGGCACCAATGCGTCCTGCGTGGTGTCGGAGGGGGTCCGCTGGCCCAACGGCATCGCGGCCGACGAGCGCTGGCTGTACTGGACCGAGGCCTACAGCGACCGCATCGAGAGGGCCGACTTTGGGGGGGGCTCCCGGAGCGTCCTGGTGGAGGGGCTGCCCCACCCCTACGCCATCGCCGTCTTCAAGGTCAGGGGACACCTCTGGGACCCTGCGCTGCAGTCCGGTTTATCAAGGCGGGGTTAAAGAATCTTTTTTTTTTCTTTCTTTCAGAACGACCTGTACTGGGACGACTGGTCCAGGATGGGGATCTTCAAGGCCCCGAAGGCCGGTTCCCAGAGCAATGAGCTGATCGTGGGCCGACTGACTGGAGTCATGGACCTCAAGATCTTCTACAAGGGGAAGAACCGAGGTGAGATCAGTGCGTCCCTCAAACTGCCCCTTGAGTTTTTTTTTTTTTTTTTGAATATGAATCACGCAAACCCCCCCGCATCACCCAGCGGCTTTGCAGTTTGGAGTAGGGGCTCACGGCAAGGCACGGGCCGGCGCATGCCACTCCCGACTCCCCAGCCCTGTGGGCCTCCAACCCCTAAGTGCGAAGCTAGCTAGCGCTCCAGCCTAAGGCCGCTCAGGTGTCTTCCCAGGAGGGGCTTGAGGCCGTGTGTGTCTCTCTACGTGTATATATATATATATATATATATATATATATATATATAATAGAGTCAACTTAAACTCATGTTTGAATCAAGAGAGAAGTGAAGTAGTTTTTTTCAGACTTCTATGGGACAAGAGGAGTCGCCCCCTGCTGGTCACTACACAGAATGCAGCTAGTCATGAGATACTGAGTGAGAGGTGAAGGGTCGGATAGTGAAAGCTCTTTCTCCTCAGGACACAACGCCTGCGCTGACCAGCCGTGCAGTCTGCTGTGTCTGCCTCAGCCGGGTCACCGGCACACCTGCGTCTGCCCGGACGGCGCCCCCACCGTGGCCACGCCCACCGGGGAGCTGCAGTGCAAGTGCCCCCCCGGGTACCTGCTGCAGAACGGCACCTGCGTAAAGACAGGTGAGCCTTTTACTGTCATTAAATCCTCTGGAGGTTATTTGCAAAAAACACAGACTTCAAATAAGAAAATAAAAGCTTGTATAAAAAAAAAAAGCAAATATTTGATATATTCTATCACGACTGTCCCATGTGATCCTCTGTCCAATCAGAGCACAGCTGTCTGCCCAACCAGTACCGCTGCTCCAACGGCCGCTGCATCAGCAGCATCTGGAAGTGCGACAGCGACAACGACTGCGGCGACATGAGCGACGAGCAGGAGTGCCGTGAGTGGCCCCGCCCCCCTCCTACGTCACCACTGGGCGGGCCACGTTGACATTAACGCGTCTACACTCAATCCCCACAGCCACCACCACCTGCGACCCGTCCAACGAGTTCCGCTGCGTGGTCTCGGGCTCCTGCATCCCGCTCGCCTTCAAGTGCGACCACGAGGACGACTGCGGGGACAACAGCGACGAGGAGCGCTGCGGTGAGGCACTTTTAAGGGTGTTGTGCAATAAAATGAAGAGGTAATATTGTGACAATATTTTAAAAATATGCCATCGTATTAGACGTTAAATATGGAATCCGCCCGGAGGCAAGTAAATCTTTGATTAATCTTTATGTGCGTATTTGTGTTGTTGTATTATTTTTTGTAATATTCAACTCTACCACAAGAGGCTGCTGTGCGCCATTACATAATTTAAATATTACATAAAACACTCACGTTTTCTTCCAGGTGAGTTTTTAGAATATACACTTCAGTAATCCCATTATTAAGAACCATTTTTAAAAGCTGATTTTAATGATGAACTTCTCAGAGTCCCACAAGTGCGGCCCGGGAGAGTTCACGTGTGCACGCGGGGTCTGCATCCGCGAGGCGTGGCGCTGCGACGGAGACAACGACTGCAGGGACTGGTCGGACGAGGCCAACTGCACAGGTGGGGAACCAGAGGCCCGCGTTTTAATACACATGGCGCTGCCGTCTTTCGCTTCTCCGAGCCCTCGCCTCTCCCCGTTTGTCCCCAGTGGGCCACCATACGTGTGAGGCCAGCAGCTTCCAGTGTCACACGGGTCACTGCATCCCGCAGCGATGGATGTGCGACGGAGACGACGACTGTCAGGACGACTCGGACGAAGACCCGCAGTACTGCAGTGAGTTCGGGGACGCGCATCGTGGTGCACTGAGAGTGTGATGCGTTCAGGCTCATTGGGCTCTTTTCACAGTTGGACTGGAGAATAAAAAGCATCTTTTGTTGACATTGCTGTTTACCTCCAGAGGGAACTCGGTGTAACGGCTTCCTCTGCTCCAATCACACCTGCCTGCCGGCCACCGCGCACTGCAACGGCATCCAGGAGTGTCCAGATGGCGCCGATGAGAACAACTGTGGTGAGTGACTCTATTGGTCTACAAATATTATCATTATTATAGGTGGGAAAAGAGATTTTATTTGTAGATGTTTTAAGATATCTAACGTTACGGATAAAATTGAAATGACAAAACAAAAGAAAATCAGGAAGTACAAAGATTTTCTCGGCATGTTGCAAGTGTAGATCTTGACCGAGACCAAAAAATAAATGATACTAATTGAAATATTCAATTAAAAAAAATTGAAAGACAATTTAAATAAATAAAACAGGAGACAATGTTATATTGTAGTTGAAAAATAATTTAGTTCTACAGAATCATTATAAAGGAAATTTCAAGTTGTATTTCAAATCTTTTCTAGAAAGATCATATTGTAAAATACTTGTTATGACGGGTGAGCTGTCAGCTACCAGCTAACGGTACTACACCAGCCAGCTAACGGTACTACACCAGCCAGCTAACGGTACTACACCAGCCAGCTAACGGTACTACACCAGCCAGCTAACGGTACTACACCAGCCAGCTAACGGTACTACACCAGCCAGCTAACGGTACTACACTAGCCGGCAAACGTACAACCAGTCAGCTAACGGTACTATACCAGCTGATAGTGCTAACAGTACTATACCAGCTAATAGTGCTAACAGTACTATACCAGCTAATAGTGCTAACAGTACTATACCAGCTAATAGTGCTAACAGTACTATACCAGCTAATAGTGCTAACAGTACTATACCAGCTAATAGTGCTAACAAAGGCCACAGTGCTGACAAAGAGAGTTTACCTGAAGAATAGTCGTACTGGGGAAAAATCTACAGTTTTCTTCGATTGATTCAACGTCTCTGAACTCTGTGAATCCGCCTGGAGTGAAAACAGAGAGTTCACAAATGCGTCATGCAGAGCACCACTGGCTGGTAACATATTTTGGAAAAAAAGGTTGGGCCAAGAGCAGAACCCTCTGGAACCCCACAGGCCGTGTTTGCGGGGTTCTGTATGTTTTAAGCTATTTATAAAAATATTAGTAACATTTTTGTCCACAGACCCGCTGTGCACCCGCTACATGGAGTTTGTGTGCAAGAACCGAGCCCAGTGTCTGTTCCAGTCGCTGGTGTGTGACGGCATCAAACACTGCGAAGACGGGTCCGACGAGGACGCCGACTACGCCGGATGTGGTGTGTTTCTGTTCCCCACATCTCCACATGTAACACTTAACCGTTCTTGTACAGAAAGAAGACAGAAAGTGTGGTGCATATTCTCCTATTATTCCATTCAATGTGACCTCCGACTCAATGAGGTCACCTCGTTTTGTATCTGATATTTAACATGAGTATTGTGTCTTTTACCCAAAACCTCAAACCTATTTTTTTCTTCTCTCAGCCACGCCGACTGAGTTTGGTAAAGTGTGCGACTCCTACACGTTCCAGTGCGCCAACGGGGTGTGCGTGAGCCTGGAGTGGAAGTGCGACGGCATGGACGACTGTGGGGATTATTCCGACGAAGCCAACTGCGGTGAGGAAGGAAAATGCAGCACTTAGACTCGCGTGTTGAATTAAAAACAACAGCGACGGTGAACACGCGAATATTCTCCGGTTGCAGCGGCGCCCACCGAGGTGCCCGGCTGCTCGCGGTACTTCCAGTACGAGTGCAGCAACGGCCGCTGCATCCCGACGTGGTGGAAGTGCGACGGGGAGAACGACTGCGGGGACTGGTCCGACGAGGCCCAGTGCACGGGTAGGGGTTGCCCCAGGTTACCACATTGAGGATGAAGCATCATGTCATCATTACTGTAAAAACACCAATACACAAGCATCCCGACTTCATATCAGTATCACGGTTTGGGTTTATTTCATTCCTATCAATATTACCGACTCAGTAATGATTTTATTTAATCATTTATTAAGCGTTCTATCCATTTAAATTTTTTTGGGATAAAACAGACTTGTTGTTGGTTTAACATGATTCTATTTTTATTCCCATAAGGCGGAGGCACACCTCACACTGTGGCCCCCGGCCGCTCCACCTGTGCCCCCAACCGCTTCCACTGCGGCTCCGGCGCTTGCATCATCAACACCTGGGTGTGTGACGGCTACGCAGACTGCCCCGACAGCAGCGACGAGCTGGGCTGTCCCACAGGTAGAGACGCACCTGTCCCACAGGTAGAGACGCACCTGTCCCACAGGTAGAGACGCACCTGTCCCACAGGTAGAGGCGCACCTGTCCCACAGGTAGAGGCGCACATGTCCCACAGGTAGAGGCGCACCTGTCACACAGGTAGAGGCGCACATGTCACACAGGTAGAGGCGCACCTGTCCCACAGGTAGAGACGCACATGTCCCACAGGTAGAGGCGCACCTGTCACACAGGTAGAGGCGCACATGTCCCACAGGTAGAGGCGCACCTGTCACACAGGTAGAGGGGCACATGTCACACAGGTAGAGGCGCACATGTCCCACAGGTAGAGGCGCACATGTCCCACAGGTAGAGGCGCACATGTCCCACAGGTAGAGGCGCACATGTGACACAGGTAGAGGCGCACATGTCCCACAGGTAGAGACGCACATGTCCCACAGGTAGAGGCGCACCTGTCACACAGGTAGAGGCGCACATGTCCCACAGGTAGAGGCGCACATGTCCCACAGGTAGAGGCGCACCTGTCACACAGGTAGAGGCGCACATGTCACACAGGTAGAGGCGCACCTGTCCCACAGGTAGAGACGCACATGTCCCACAGGTAGAGGCGCACCTGTCACACAGGTAGAGGCGCACATGTCCCACAGGTAGAGGCGCACCTGTCACACAGGTAGAGGGGCACATGTCCCACAGGTAGAGACGCACATGTCCCACAGGTAGAGGCGCACATGTCCCACAGGTAGAGGCGCACATGTCCCACAGGTAGAGGCGCACATGTCCCACAGGTAGAGGCGCACCTGTCCCACAGGTAGAGGCGCACATGTCCCACAGGTAGAGGCGCACATGTCCCACAGGTAGAGGCGCACCTGTCCCACAGGTAGAGACGCACATGTCCCACAGGTAGAGACGCACATGTCCCACAGGTAGAGACGCACATGTCCCACAGGTAGAGGCGCCCCTGTGGAGGTTCCCTGCTCACGTCCCTGTGAACACAAATCAAATGATCAAAGAGGAAAGAAAGAAGAATGTACAGAGGACAAATATAAACTGTTTGTTTCCCCAACAGCTGCTAATGGCACCGCCAAGACGCCTCCAGCCCCCACTCAGGCTCCGCCCACTCCCACGCGGTGCACCCGGGGTCAGTTCCTGTGCCGCCGCCCCCCCCGCTGCATCCCTGACTGGCAGCGCTGCGACGGCGTGCCGCACTGCCAGGACGGCTCGGACGAAGCCCTCTGCCGTGAGTCCCAGTGCCGGGGGGTGGGGGGGGGTGGGTTAGGGCTTAATGGAGGTCAACGGGATGGATTTTGAAAACACAATACGGCGCTCTGATGGACGTTAAGAGACATTTTATCTGTTCCATTAGTAAATACTTTAGATTACTAATAAATAATTTAATGTAATAACACATTGGTGCCCCCCCCCCCCCCCCCCCCCCTCGCAGCGACCCGCGGACCTCTGTTCTGCGGCAACGGGACGCGCTGCTCTGACGGGGAGGCCTGCGTTCTGGACGGCGAGCGCTGCGATGGCTTCCTGGACTGCTCGGACCACAGCGACGAGGACAACTGCACCCGTAGGTCCATCGGGGGGTGGGGTGTGTGTGGGGGGTGGGGTGGTGGTGGGACCGCATTAAGTCCCTCATAAATGAAATCAGTGCTGTGCTTCTGGAGGTTACCTTTGTCAGTGAGATGAAACTAAACTGAGGACCACCCTCTTCTCCAGAGGACACCCTGGCCTATAAAGTCCAGAACCTCCAGTGGACACCTGACTTCCTGGGTGCCATCACGCTGACTTGGTCCCGTCCCAAGAGCCTCCCTGTGGACTCTTGCTACTTCCTTGTTTACTACAGGTGAGTTAGAATGAAATGCTGCCTTCACGGGCCGTGGGGACTTACCAACCCGAGCAGAGCACATCGTGGTCATAGTCCTCGTAGTCAGTGAGGTCTTTGTTGTGGCCCCCCCCAGGCTGGTGGGCACCCAGCAGTGGACCGTCATGGACACGCACAGCAACAAGACCAGCTACAAGCTGATGGTGCTGCAGCCCGACACCACCTACCACGTCAAGGTGCTGACCCAGTGCCTCAGCAAGCTGCACAAGAGCAACGAGGCCATCACCGTGAGGACGCCGGAGGGACGTGAGTACGGACGGGTCCGTCCCGCCAGAACAACTAGTGGACAGACGATGTCTTTCTCTTTGCAAATCCTTTGGATTAGAAGTTAGTCATTAAATGTTTTCCAGAGAAACAGGTTGAATATCTTAAATAACAATTTAATTAGGCTTAAAAATATTTCCTCAAATGTCGAACATTGTGTGTGTCTGTGTGTGTGTGTGTGTGTGTGTGTGTGTCCTGCAGTGCCCGACCCCCCCAGGAACCTGCAGCTGTCCTGTGATAACGGCGAGGACGGGACAGTGGAGGCGTCCTGGAGCCCTCCCAATAAAGGACACGGCCTCATCAGAGAGTACATCGTGAGTTCAGAGCAACCTACACCGTTGAAATAAAAGCAAAGATTGTAGTTTCATTATTATTATTAATATTTTAATTTTTCTGGATTTATTCTGTAAACCAAGCAGAGCCTGAAGGCATCGTAATGTAAGTGAAGTCAACTGCTGTTAGCTGTTAGCTGTTAGCCGTTAGTGGGACTAGCTCCTGCTCCTGCTGATCCAAACACTGATTGGTTGTTTACAATGTCACATGATCAGAGACCAGAAAAACATAATCATTGGAAGAGACAACTTGTATTATGATTCATGTATGATTCACCTTAAATATTTAAACTATTCTGTGGTTCTTTTAGTTTTTAAGGACAAACTGATCTAAGATATTCTATATGTGTGTGTGCGTGTGTGCGTGTGTGCGT
The DNA here is from genome assembly GCF_949316345.1 of Pungitius pungitius. Lineage (NCBI taxonomy): Eukaryota > Metazoa > Chordata > Actinopteri > Perciformes > Gasterosteidae > Pungitius > Pungitius pungitius. The sequence goes on along the minus strand of NW_026909855.1, from coordinate 7,717 downwards.
GTGTGCGTGTGTGTGTGTGTGTGTGTGTGTGTGTGTCTCAGGTGGAGTACAGCGAGCGAGGGGGTCCCGACTGGACGTCCCAGAGATGCACCACCACCAGCAGCGAGGTGAAGGAGCTGCAGCCGGACACTTTGTACCGATTCAGGGTGAGCAGAGACCTGTGACATCAGAGGGGGGCGTGGCGTTATTGTGTTCCTGTGTGTGTGTGTGTGTGTTTTCATGAGTTCGTTGGCGGTGTTTCGTAGGTGGCGGCGGTGACCAGTCGAGGTGTTGGCAACTGGTCTGAGATTAAATCCATCACCCCAAAAAAAGGTACATGAAGAAAGTCACACACACACACACACACGCACACAACGGGGACACCTGCTGCTGGGTGGAGGACCTTCAGGCCGCCACAGGGAGTCAAACAGTATCTGTTTGTTAAAAGCTGCATTTCTGCAGACTTTTACTCACAATTCCCAGCAGTGTGTCGTCACTAATGGAAGCTCGAGACTTAAGAAAAAACAAAAAAGGCAAACAAAGAGGACGACACATGAAAATTTACTATATAAGCATTAAAGATGGAACATAAAATAAGGGAGATTTAAAACGTTGTCTCTTGAGGTAAAAATCAGGCATTGTTGTCATGGTAACGTGATAGGGGAAGGGGCCGTCCCGGTTGTATTCACACATTTCAAACCCTCACAGGGTTTATGTACGGTGACCTTTGACCTCCTCTCTCTGTCCTGCAGCTCTCCCTCCTCCCTCGGTGATCGCCGACAGCATCACAGGCGACTCCATGAGCCTCTCCTTCAGCTTCAACTCGCAGTACGAGGTGAGAGATGCTCAGCAGGGTTTGTTGGTTTGTTGGTTTGTGGGCGGGGCCAACGATGCGCCTCTCTGCTGTCACTCAGGTCAAGCGCTACGTCCTGATCCTGTCCTGGCAGTTTGACACCCACGTCAAAGAGAGCAAGAACTACACCGTCACCGAGCGGATCCTCAAAGGTACCCTGGGCCCCCCCCGAACCCCCCCCACCTGCCCCGTCCTCTCCCGGGAACCTTCCACTCATGTCTCGCCGTCCGTTTCCCAGCAACCAACCTGACGGCGGGGACGCTGTACGAGGTGGCCGTGTGGGCGCACACCACGGTGGGGGACAGTCCCACCGCGCTGTCCCACCACCGGACCGCCGGCACGCAGCCCGAGAGGCCCTTCCTCAAGACCCGGGCCCTCAACCAGACCGCCGTGGACTGCAGCTGGACCGTCAACAGCACCAGCGCGCAGGTACGCGCTCTCGAGGTCGGAGGTTAAACAGCCTGCGGCTGTTAGTTGGGATAGCATAGCATAGCGTCGCTCCTCTCGGGCGGGGGCTCAAAATCCTCTTTAATCCGAGATACGTGTGTGTGTGTGTGTGTGTGTGTGTGGTGCAGCTGTACGGTGTGTTCTACGCCACCTCCTTCCTGGACCTGTACCGGCGCCCCCGTCAGGTCAGCACCTCGTCCCTCAGCCTGACGGTCACGGTGGAGAGTGACGAGCAGTACCTCTTCCTGGTGAGTCCTCGCATTGTGAACAGTTCATTTCTTCTCAATAAGTTATTTCCTTAAAATGACAGCTGGTATAAAAGGCTCTGCTCTGCGTACGCGATGACATCATCCCTGTGACTCCTCCCAGGTGCGAGTCGTCTCTCCGTCCATGGGTCCTCCCTCCGAGTACGCCGTGGTGAAGATGATCCCCAACGAGCGCCTGCCTCCCAGGAACCTCCACCGCGTCCGGGTGGACGGGACGACGGCCACGCTCAAGTGGCAGCCGCCCTACGACGCGCCCAGCGCGCCGCTGGTACGCACGCCGCCGCCGCGCTCCCTGACTACCAGCGAGGCCTGAGGTCTCTGTGTCTCATACAATAATCAAGACGGAGCATTGAAACCATACAAATGCCATGTTTTACTCGCCCAGACGTACGCCATCCACGTGCGCGACGTGATCCGCAAAGAGGAGCGCGACTACAAGCTGACGAGCAGGAACAACACGGTGGAGTTCCTGCTGAGCGGCCTGGAGCCGGGGGGCCGCTACAGCGTCTCCGTGCGCCTGCGCAACATGAGCAAAGAGGCCGGATTCACCCTCAGCACAGGTGCAGAATGCAAGAGACGCTGGAAAACCATTTCTTGACATAAATCTCAGATTTTCATATGAAAGTGCGTGTGTTTATGTATTTAAAGCAAACACATGTTCTACATTTCTTATACTGGCCTTCCAGGCTTCCGTAGCGACCTTAAACCGCTAACTCTTCACTCTGATATCATGTGAGTGAGACACGTCCTGTGAGCTGCTCCTCAAAGACGCATGTCCTCCCTCTCCGATGCAGTTCCTCTTCCGGCTCCGGAGGCCCTGAAGATCCTGACGGAGAAAGACCACGTGTTCCTCCTCTGGAAGAGTCTGGCCGTCAGGGAGAAGGGCTTCAACGAGAGCCGGGTGAGACACTGCTGCTCCTCCTCCTCCTTAAGGTGTACTGACCCTGGACGTCCAGTGGACACCTGAAGCCCACTAAACCCCCTGCGTGTTCCCAGGGTTACGAGGTGCACGTGTACGACAGCGTCACCAACCAGACGTCCTACCTGGGGAACACCACGGAGACGTACTTCCGCATCGGCAGCCTGCTGCTGGGACACAACTACACCTTCTCGGTGCAGGCGCGCTGCCTCCTCAGCGGCCAGCTGTGCGGCGAGGCGGCCCTGCTGCTCCACACGCAGCTGACGGCAGGTAGGGGGTCGCACGCGCACACCTGCTGATACCGGGGGGGGGGAGGTCCCACTCACCTCGTCGGGCGGCTCCGTGCTTTACCTTCGTCTCTCCCCTGGTGTCCAGGGGCCAGCGGCGCGTCCCGCAGCGAGGGACACACGGGGGACGTGGCGGCGGTGGTGGTGCCGGTCCTCTTCCTGCTGCTGCTGGGGGTGTGCGGCGGCTTGGTGGCGCTCTACCTGCGGCACCGCCGGCTGCAGAACAACTTCACCGCCTTCGCCAACTCCCATTACAACTCGCGCCTGGGCTCCGCCATCTTCTCCTCTGGGGACGAGCTGGGTGAGACACTTGGGTTGTGGAAGGAAGTTAGCTGTTAGCTGCTCTAGCATTTCTTACTAAATTCCTCTGCCCCCCCCCAGGCGATGATGACGAAGATGCTCCCATGATCAGCGGCTTCTCGGACGACGTCCCGATGGTCATCGCGTAGCGAGACGCCCCCCCCCTCCCCTCCTTCTGTTGCCTGTTTCTCGCTCTGTGCTCCCCTTGACCCTCCCCCCTCGCCCCCCCCCACTCGACAAAGCGAAGAATAAACGGGCGGAAGACTTACTCGTCCACGATAAGCAGGAAACATGAAGACAAAAAAAAGTGTCAAAGGAGAAAGATATTTTTCAAAAATACAATGCACTTTTTGTGGACGCGCAATAACTTATTTTTTATAATGTTAAACATATATATATATACATATAAATATAAATATAAATATATATTTATATTTATATGTATATAGGGTAAAAGGACTAATGGTCTAAAGGAGGAAAGGAAGAAGTGGACTCTGAAGTGAAGGAGTCGAGTTTGTCGGAAAGAGACCAGATCTGTAAACTCACCAGCCAATCAGAGCGCTCCATTGCTTGAAGCCAAAAAAACACACGTATGAGAAAAATATAGGAAGAGAACAACTGTATACAACACGTCCAAATAGACAGAGCGATAATAGTCACATATTTGGGCTTAGGTACTATGGCAGGATTCGCCGGTTAGATGATAACCGTGAAATCGAGTTTCATCTTTTTCCATTTCAGCGTTTCTTGGTAAATGTGTTGACGGGTCGACCCTCGTAGATTCACCTTTATTTTCCACCACCAGCACGCCGTCGTATGTCCGTGCGTAGAGGCCACATTCTCCTTCAAGCGCTGCTCATCGCATTTGTAAATACCGGCTTTTAATAATACGTCCTCACCTCGTGATGCTGCACCGTGTCATTCTGTACAAATGGGTTAAATCGGCCAGGACCACGAATTAAAGGCCCTCGGCGTCTTTGCCATAGCTGTAGTCGTAGAGGAAGTGGGTTCTCAGGGAACTGTGTCGGATCGGACACCAGCGCCACCACCACCACGGCTTAGGCAGCGCGGCCCATCCGCCCGCGTTGAATCCGTGTTTTTGGAGGAACCGGAAGTCGTGTCCGGTGACGCAGAGGTTTTTAGACGTGTCTCCATATCTCAGCGGCGACTTCTTTTTCCAGAAACTTGAGCCTGTTGAGAAGCTGTTGGGAAGCTAACCAGCGGTATGCTAGCCGCCCGGTTGTTTGCTAGCACGAGTCCGCTACCGATGAATACATTTCAAAAGTACGGCTAGCTAGTAGCATGTGTGCTAGCACGAGTCCGCTACCGATGAATACATTTCAAAAGTACGGCTAGCTAGTAGCATGTGTGCTAGCACAAGTGAAATCAAGCTTTTATTAACTAAACACATTTTAAAGGTATGCCTGCTAGCTAGTAGCATGCTACATTCAAAATGTTTGATTAAAAAGTGCATTTTAATGATTTCTAGAAAAAGCCCTCCGTTCTTTTAAGGTTTCCCCCGTTGAGTTAATTTTAAAACGTTTTTTAAACGATGTTCATCAAAACAAACCACTGCAAAAAGCAAAAGTTTTCATTATCTAATCAGCTGTTTACTCCTTTTCCTTTTTGTTGCACCGTGTTGTTTAGTCTGACAACCATCCAAAGCGGAAAAATATTCTATTTCATAAAACTACTGAGTGTTTCGGCAACTTTGCTAACGGAATAATTTGAGTGACTCAATAATAGAGGCTTGGTGTCACCCTCCCAAAACGTAGCAATATATTTGCTGTCATCCAGCTGATTAAAAGTCCCGTGTCCACGTTTCTGGAAAAAGATGTTTCTGTTGGCTGTTTTTAATTTTATATTTTCGTGCACCTGAGCTCCGCTAAACGTGTATTTAGGATCATGAACTGAAACGTGTACTTTTTGCCATTTGCATTGTCCTTTTTTAAGTTCCAGTTAGTGGTACCAGTTGTATGTACAGAAGAGAACTGTTGCACGTAATTGTATGATCACAAAAAAAGGAATTTGGGGGTATCTGCCCCCCCCCCGACTCTGTACTGTAGTCCATTAACTGATATTTTGTGTTCGGTTTGAGCCGTTCAGCTTTCTCTTGTTTGTTCGACGTCTTCATGAATGTATTTTATATCTGTCCCAGCTCATTATGCTACTGCCCACCTGTGAAGTTAGTGCACCCCCCCCCCCCCCCTCTGCCCCCCCCCCCCCCCTGGTTTGGTTGATGCTCAGTTGTTACAACCCAACGCCCCAAATCACAAACCCAGAGCTACAGAACCGTTTCTTTTTTCCTTCTTAAAGGCCTTAAAAGCTGTTTAACTGTTTTTAGCTGCGTGGAGTTTCTGTTTTGCCACATATTGCCTTATTAGAACACACTGGGTTTGTATGTAACGTGCTGTTTGTATGATGGAACACACGCATGCACACGCTAAGGAGGCTGGGGAGGAGGTCACCCTTTGGGCATTGGGTTCATTTGTCAGATCACTGCTCCTTTGTCTCTATAATTCAGGTTTTACACGTGTACAAAGGTTAATTATTGGTTATTATGTGACCGTTTGCCCCCCCCCACTCGTCTTAAATAGTTTGCTTCAAAATGTTGTGCGTCACAGTTTGATCCTGTCGACCACGTTGAAGATGTTAATGTCCCGCTTGCTCGTCTCAAGGTTGCAGGAACAATGAGATGTTTGCAGAGACAGTGTGAGGCGTTTTAAAAAAACACTGTAATAAACTTCCTGAAAATCAAACCGTGTCGTTTATTTCTTTCACCCCGTAAACCTCTAGAATAATATATAAATGTGTCAAGATTGTAATTTAAATAACAAATGTTATGCATGAACATTTTAACTAGTGTGAATAAAATAAACAGTTAAACAGTTGAAAATTCACTATTAGTATTAAAGTGTTTTTTTTTTCTAAAATGTCACAATATAAAACCTTAAACTAAAACCAATAAATAATAATGAATACATTATTGAACGTATCGGGACAGAAGATCTTCTCCAGGAGCAAAGCACACGAACCTTATGAAGTATTTAATTGTCCTGAAAACAACAAAAATACTAATAATACATTCATGAAGCAGTAACAAATACTTTATACTTTATACGTGTATAGAGGTTTGAATTATGCATATTGAGATATTATTATACTATTCATGCATCAATTACATTGTGTGTGTGTGTGTGTGTGTGTGCGCGTGTGTGTGTGTGTGCGCGTGTGTGTGTGTGTGTGTGTGCGCGTGTGTGTGTGCGTGTGCGTGTGCGTGTGCGTGTGTGTGTGTGTGTGTGTGTGTGTGTGCGTGTGCGCGCCAGAGGCCGCCACCAGGGGGCAGGAAAAGACTGGTCACATCAGGTGATCCTTCTGGTTGTTTATTAGGAGAGGATTTATACATATACAGTATATGTATACATGTATCTATAGTATATTATATATTATAAACACATTTGGAGTCAAATGTGAAAAAAATTGTGTTAAACATGTCAAACATACTCATACACACATCTACACAATAGTGTAATGTGTACACACATTTATACACAAATACACGTACACTTTTATAGAAACACAGACATACAGTGAAATATTGTAACGATTATGGGTTAAACTGCACACACACACACACACACACACACACACACACACACACAACAACAACAAAAACAACCTGTCTTTCACTCTCCACAGGTCACAAGGTTGGTTTAGAGGTCCCTCACTTTCTGATTGACAGGGGTCAAAGGTCAACCTACTGGAGGCAGACAGCATGAGGTCAAGAACAGGTGGGGTCCCTGTTTGTGTGTGTGTGTGTGTGTGTGTGTGTGTGTGTGTGTGTGTGTGTGAGACAGACACAACAGAGAGGAGTTGCAGCATGAGGAGGGTCCAAAGCCGACCGTCCTCGGAGGTCCGCTGATGGACCATCATCATCTTCATCTTCATCAGGGTGGGGGAGGGTCACATGGTCACTTACTCTCAGGGGAGGTGTTTCTGTCATAATCCGTCTCTCCAGCCGTGGCCCCCACTGACCTGTGTTCTCACAGGTGTCTTCTCCAGATCATGCAGCACATCCGCACTGCAGGAGGAGGACTCCGATTGGACCAGAGGAGGAGGCGGAGTCTGATTGGACCAGAGGAGGAGGCGGAGTCTGATTGGACCAGAGGAGGAGGCGGAGTCTGATTGGACCGGAGGAGGAGGAGTCTGATTGGACTAGAGGAGGAGGCGGAGTCTGATTGGACCAGAGGAGGAGGCGGAGTCTGATTGGACCAGAGGAGGAGGAGGACTTTTCCTCTCAGACTCATTTGTTTCTGTATTCATACAGGGAGACATTTATGGGTGTGATTGGACTTTTTGGGTATATTATTTATATATAATCATATATATATATATGTATATTATACATGTATGTGTGTGTTCCTCTCTCGGACCCCTGGTGAGGTGAGCGGTGCCCAGAGTGACCCACTGTAGATAGAGACATAGACTCCCCAGCTGCAGACCATCTTTCATGTGTGTGTGTGTATGTGTGTGTGTGTGTTTGTGTGTGTGTGCGTGTGTGTGTGTGTGTGCGTGTGTCTGTGTGTGTGTGTGTTTGTGTGTGTGTCTGTGTGTGTGTATGTGTGTGCGTGTGTGTGCTTGTGTGTGTGTGTGTGTGTGTGTGTGT
>NW_026909854.1:0-14811 GCF_949316345.1 Pungitius pungitius | reverse complement strand
CGTTTGTCATTTTTACCACTCTGCAAGTGTCCAATGAATGTTGGACCGTAGCAATAAACTGCAGAAGCTTACAAATGATGAGCCCTTATTAACACTTATCTTCATGACTCAAGTAGTCTGCGTATAGAATTTGCTCTAAAACGTCATCTCATCACTTCATCCATTCACACTCCCAAAACCACAGATCTGCGGTTCGCTCTCGCCTAATCAAAATTGTGGGGTTTCTTTCTGTCGGAGGTCGGTGGAGTTAATTTGCTGGTGAAGCCAGAATCCAAACAATAGTTTCTCATTCTGGTTTGTGCATTTCACCCTCACCTGAAAACTTGTTACATCAAAACCAAAGATTTGACAGCCGGCCCCGGGGGGGGGAGCTGCCCTCTGACCCTGTTTTAATATGTTGCCTCAGGCAATTTCTGTGTTGCAATATCGTGCTCCCGCTGGCCGACACCGGTAACCTGACAACTGATGGGAAGGCCGAGAAAATGCAAAAGACCGGGCGGATCCCTGTGATACTCCATAGGAGTGAAGGTGAGGGGGGGGGGGGGGGGTATACCGGGGTATTCAAAAGCCTTGAGGGGTATTCTTCTTTTTAAATGCCTGTAGGACCAGGAAAGAGACACTGGCTAAAGATGATTCAGGATAGCTTTGTTGAATAGATTTAGCGCAGATCACCTTTTAATAACCCCACCTTTTAAAGTGAGTAAAGGCAGCGTAGCTGGGAGATCGGGTGATGGGAAAACCTGAACAAAACAGAGCAGCCCAGGCAGGATATCGACGCCGAGAGCAAAGTTCGAATTGATTCGGGGTGCCGTCTTGCAGAGGCAGCAGCCTCCGTGAATTCTTAATCCTGTGGTATTTGAGGAAATCTCTGCGGCAGAGCCGGTAACTCGCTGACTCTCGGAGTCCAATCAAATGCCGGCTTCTACCAAGGCTCAAACCCCCTCTGTGATGCCGCCGGCCCAGAGGCCTAACGGGACTCTGGCAATTGGTCATTTAAATCGCAGAAGGCAAAAATCAATCCAGTGGTAGACACCATTCACATCTGTCCATGTGACATGTTTTGGCTAAGCACGTTAAAGTATTCATTGTCTTTGAGTCCCCTGTCCTCTGCGGTTTTAATTGGACAGCAGGTCCACGGCAGCAGACAGAGAAATCCCTCCACGGAGCTTCAGTGCTGCGGGGAGGCGGTGAAACGTAAACTGAAGTGACACTTACTGACTGGGCCAAAGGGGAGGGAAAATGAGCTTTTCCCGGGGAAAGGGGGAAACCTCTCTATAGGCAGATTGACAGGTTGAGCAGTCGGAGGAGATGGAAAGTACTCGGACGCGCTGAGGGGGTCAGGCGCCACGGCTGGCGGCTTCGCCGGAGAGGCAGCCTCTTTATTTTATTTATTTTTTTCATGTGACATTCTTGTCAAAGGTTTTGGCGGCGGAAGCTCTCGCAGCAACCACAGCGGGACGCTGGACGTTTAATCTAATTTTACCGGCTCCAATCATGTGCATGGCACCAGGGGGGTGGCGTGGGGGCGTTTTTTTCCTCGACAACACATTCGAGGGCAACGCTGACAGGGGTTTCTTTGAGAGGAAAAGGTATGTAGCAAAATGAAAGATAGAAAGGTATATAGCAAAATGAAAGACAAAGGTATATAGCAAAATAAAAGACAGGTATAAATCAAAATGAAAGACAGAAAGGTATATAGCAAAATGAAAGACAAAGGTATATAGCAAAATAAAAGACAGGTATAAATCAAAATGAAAGACAGAAAGGTATATAGCAAAATGAAAGACAGAAAGGTGTATATAGCAAAATGGAAACCGTTATTGCTCTTGCATGTCAGACTGCACAGATGCCACGGAGGAAATTGCTTTTATCTTTTGTGCACGGCACAGAGAACAAAAGGATGAATCCTGACGACTGTCACTTAGAGCAGAATACACCAGCAGCACAAAGAAAATAACCATCAGTCCAAGTGGCAACTTGCACTCAGAGGCTCTTTGGTGCGACAGCCTCAATGTGAAATAAATGATTGCATAAGCCCCCAAAATGATAGTTGAATATTGAGGATTAGCCATTATTGTAGTGCGTTAACTTGTTCTGCCTCGGTGGGGACAGCCCCGGCCCAAAGGCTTCATGTTCTTGAGTTGTAGGTCTTTCCGTGCTTCCAAACTGGGGGTAGGCAACCGTTTTCAAATATGGTAGATAGTGAAATGACTTGTAGTTAACAACTGAAAGCGCTTCAACATTCACACCACTCATTGAGTGTCTTAAGACACATCGACGAGGTGCCGCCTCTCCTCATATGAGCGCACTGTACAAAAAGCCTATTTTTTAGGATTTACGAACCCTCCCAACATACCAGCATCGGCAATAACTATTTTTATTGCAATATAATACATACAAAAGTGAACCCTCACCCGTCCCCCCCTGCTTCTGCAGCCTATGCCAGAATTAGTCTTTGGGTAGTTGTGTACTCGTCATTAGATAGTTAACATTAGTTGAGGTATTTAGGTTAAATGGAAGAATTAACCAAACGGCAATGAGTCAGTTGTCATTAAGTTGTTGTAATTGGATCTGCCCTCGGAGGCAGGGGGGAGGAAGTACACAAACAAAGTAATTATGTTTTAGTTCACTTGATAGTCTGCTATTCCAGGCAGGGGCTGTTTGATGAACAGCAATGAGACGTCTCCTCTAGGTTAACTCTGAAATGAGCTGATAGCAGGAATGGATGTCGTCCTCATCATTTATGAGGCCTCCATTAGGTTGTGTGCCTTGAAATTGTTTCACTGTCACTGCGCCATCAGTTGAAAACATATTCTTCATGTGAAAAATCTTCCTGAATATGTAACTATCATTGTCTCTTTGGCTAAGCACCCATTTCTTTACAAACCGCAGTGTAACTGGGGGAAAGAGAAGCTTTTCTAACACTCAAAGAAAGTCCATGACCTTTGGCTGCACAAATCAAGGATGCTTAGAGCAGTTGGGCCTTCATCCAAAGAAACAGGAGAGAAGTGCAGCAAACATTTAACTGTTTTCTCTGGTCGTTTGACCGGTGCAGAAGAAAATGGCGGTTGGTGTTTGTTGCTATAGTGACAACATACGTTAGTGGGGTCACGAAGTGTTCGCCGCCATTAGAGGGGACACTCCCTCAGAGACGGGTGGCTGGCTAGCTAGCTACATAGCTAACTAGAGTCAGTTTAGCAGCTAGCTACATAGCTAATTAGAGTCGGTTTAGCAGCTAGCTACATAGCTTAACTAGAGTCAGTTTAGCAGCTAGCTACATAGCTTAACTAGAGTTGGTTTAGTAGCTGGCTACATAGCTAACTAGAGTCAGTTTATCAGCTAGCTACATAGCTAACGAGAGTCGGTTTAGCAGCTAGCTACATAGCTAACTAGCTTTTGTGGTTCAAACTAACGAGACGGTTTGAGTCAGCCTTTGAGGAGCCGAGATAGCTTGACATCGATCATCTCGCTCGTTTGAGCTGGACAATGTGACATTTGATCAACTTAGTTGAACCACATACGAGGAACAGGGCCCTCGTTGATTTGCATACACCAACACTGCTGTGTGGCCTTGAAGACGACGTATGAAATTACCATCATCATTTTCATCTACTGTACAACCCACATTGATGAGGAAAATGATGATTAGTATGCATAACTGATGTCCTCAGATTGGCGTTTTGATGTTGCGTTTATCTGCTGGTGGGGGGACCACTCCCATGAGCTGGCTGAAATGTGTGTATCTAGAACTACTCTTAACAAGACCAAAAGCCGCAAGGGGTTTAAAAGAAATCCATGGAACGCGCTTGGTTAATAAATGAAAGATAGTTAGTGCTTCGAGATTTTTCAGCTTAGTAAACTCTAATTGTTATCTAGAGAATCAACCACTGGTCCACATCATGTCAAGTCTGAGCCGACTCTTTACAACCGTTAGAAACTTTAAGCAGTCATCTGGGATCCAAGCAGTTTTTCCGTTCATTCCAAGTTAAATGAGCTACTACAACAGCAATGGGCTACAACTGAGGCGTTTAACAGCACAATTAAATTCCAATGGCCAATTATCTATTGAGCAATTAACCTTTGGTAAACCAATTATTATTTAGTATGGGATGACAAAAGTTAGGTCCTGCAGGAGCCATGTCCTGTTTTAATGGACGCCCGTACGCCCTATAAAAGATGGAAATGTGCTCCCCTTTTTACTGCCCTATTAGCTTAGCGCTGCGCTGAGACACTGCCAACATGCTTTAGCCCCAAGTATTGATTAATTGGCCCTGAGCTCTCCCACTGTCTGGGTTGGCGAGAGGCAGAGAGCGAATGGAGGAACAGGGATTGGTCCGACAGTGGAAGAGTCGGTGTCCGCATGGAGCCTGTGGCAGAGCTGCTCCGCTGGCCCTCCCGTGGACCCTCGGCGGCGAGTCGCCCGAACCGCCGCGTATCCGCCTCCTCGCCATCATTCCGACGCTCCGACAGCCAACCCGAACAGCACGTCCGCCCGCGCCGCCTTGTGTAAATGTATAATGTGTCGAGTGCCGTTACTCCGCACTTAGTCATTGGAATGACACTGTGAATGATATTGTTGATTCGTCACCGGTGGGTCATTCATCATTTTAGTTGTGACTCCGACAATCTGGACAATTCCCGGCCCGTTATGTCCCTCGTGGAACGTGGAGCAGCAGAGCCATAAATTTATCACAGGCAATGCCATTACCTTTAGCTTGACGGCCCTCAAGCAAGAGCAGTGCAATAATAGAGAATAGATTTTATCCCCTCGTGGTGCTGAAGCTTTTGCTTGTGTTTTATTTCCACCTTGCAGCCTCGGAGATGAAGGGGAATATAAGGTGAAGTGTTCTACCCACCTTAATGAAAGGTTTTAAACTGATACTGGTATTGACTCTGGAGCCCCGCGAGCATGCCTGTATATAAATATATATATCGGATGCCGTGCCATAAATGAAGATCAACAGTCCTGTTGACGCTCCCTTACACGCACCTGAAGGAAGAAAAACAAATCAAGCGTCAGTCTGATGATTATGTTTGATGTGATGAAAAAGTCTCATCGTGCCGACAGCTCACACCGTCTCTTGTGAGGGTGGGAACTCTGATTTTCCATTGTGAATGGAAATGTTTAAGTAGTGCTTGATCTTGATCTCCCCCCACCCCCCCCCCCCCCCCCCCCTTCAAAATGTGCTTGTAGATCGATAATGATAATGAAGGCCGATCAATAGCTTCACGTGGCAGAGTCTACGTGAGATGCATGGTGCACGGAATGTTTAGGTGAGCCCTCTCAATGAGATGAAGCCACCAACGCGTCGCTGACCCAACGGGGCTCAGAGAGGTGGTGGGGGGGGGGGGGGGGGGGGGGCACAAATCTCCGCAATCAAAATGTTAATAGAAAAATAACTCATTGCTCATTTTTGTGAAGAATAATCAGTGAGCGCTGTCTGCGCCAACAGGAAATCCCCTCAGAGCGTTAATGGGAATCTGCCAACACAAATGGTGACATGTAAGCTGGATTAGGACACGTGCTTCCATTACTCTGTGGGATTTTCCACAGTGATTGCACGATAGCGGTGAAGCAATATTCTTATTCTTAAGAATATATATTGCGCGGAAACCTGGAAAGCAAAAGAAAGAAGTATGCTACTGTGCTACTGTTCCTACTCGTAGTCCTAGTCTCATACAGCTGTTCCAGATGCATCACTCGGCTTTATTTTACCCGTTACGCTGGACCCAAAAATGTAAACTCTTTGCCACACACTATTAGCCGTGACTCATTTGTTTCTTATCAATGATGCATGAATGTCAACCCACTAATGAAGGCGGGGGTCAAGGCATTGGGCGAGGAAAAAAAAAAAAGAAGCATATATCCCAGAGGGCAGCGTACCCAAAGGTGCTGGAGGAATACTCGTAACATGCTGTGACGTCACAGGGATGCAGGTGTGTGCGCGCTAAAGGTTGCACGGCGCTGCCGGGCTCATCACTGGGTCCATTATTCCGTTCCTCCCCTGCACCGCTCGTCTCTCAGGGTGGACTCTGCAGCCCCCAGGAACAGCACGACACACCTCTGCACCCTCATTAACGGCCACCATCTGCCCGACCTGAGCCCCCCCCCCCCCCATCACTCCTTCTCACCCTACCAACACTCCCCCACTCTCTCTCGCTCTCCACCGGGCTCGCTGGCTCACAAAGCCTCCACAGCTGCCATCTCTCTCTCTCTCTCTCTCTCTCTCTCTCTCTGTTATTTGTCCTCTTCGGCCACGTTTCACGCTCTGTAATCCCTCTGTCGCGAGTCCCTCTCACATGAACAAGCTGTGTGTAAGCCACTCCACCGCAAACACTGATCTGCAACGCTGCAGCCACCCCCCCCCCCCCCCCCCCCCCACAGGTCAGATTAGGTGATGTGAAATCAATCGCTGTGGGGGGGGGGGGGGAGGAAGCGGTTTGGTGGGTCTGATGGTTGATAGCAGACACCCAAAGAAACGTTAAAGTTCCGGTAGAGAAAGAGCGTGTGAGGTAACGTCGCCTTGTGTTGATGGCTCGACTGTCTGTCTTCATGTCGTCTGAGACGTTGTCTTCCAGGCGGAGCTGGGACAGGATGGTGGGTCGGAGCCCCCCCCCCCGTCCCCCCCTCGACACATAAACAGGATTTTTGTGTCTGCCGCGCTGGAGATTGTCAGCTCCAATCTCTTTGGAGAATTACAAGCTGGCCCGTCAATGTCAGGACGCCGGCTGGCTGCGCGGCACAAAGCGCCGAGACGGCGTGCGTCGGCGGGCCGAGGGGGGGGGGGGGGGGGCGACTCTTTTCATCGCGATGGTTTATTCGTGGCCCCTCAGCGCCCCGGGGGTTGGGTTCAAGGTTCCGAGCGGTGGAACGGCCTCCTCGTAATGACAACACAGAATGTAAATGTCACCCGGCTTCGGGTTTTAAAGCTCCATAATTGTAGTTTGAATCCGAGGGCTGGAGCCCGAGTGGCGAGGAATCCGTGCGAGCGTTTTTTTTTCTTTTGTTCCATTCTCGCCGTACTCATCTCGAGAAATGCCGCCTCCGCGCCGCCCGCCGCTGTGTCTGCGCTAAAGAGGCAGAACAAAGGGCCTTAATTGCATAACTAGCGTCAACATTTAACGGGTAACATTCACAGCTGGTTCCTCCTCCCCCCCCCCCCCCCCCTCCCGGCCAGCGTGGGCCCGAGTCCAGCTTTTGACCTTTCCGCTGTGATCAGAGCCCCGAAGGTCACATTGTTCTCTCCGCTAAATGTCATCGGTCCGCGAGGCGAGAGGGACGCATGAAAGCCCCCCCCCCCCCCCCCCCTGCCACCGATGCACTCCAACGAGGTTGGTATTTCCCTTCTGTAACAAGGGGTCGTGGTGGGGGGGGGGGGCTCCCTAAATCAATGGAAACGAGTCGACTGCGAGGCATTACCCAGAGACGTGACGGGCCACATCACCCAGCCACACAGGATGCACGAAGCTGATCTAATGTCTGCAAGGGGGGGGGGGGGTTTGGGGGGGGCACAAAAGGGAGAAAGATTCACGTCACATGTGAAGAATTCAGTCACCAAGTGTGGAGCACATCGATCTGACTGATTGTCAATTACATGCCTTACAAACAGGTTGATTGACATAAGATCTCTTTCTGAACACATTATTTGGCAGTTGGGCTAAAATTAAAGAATGCTGCTTAAGTTAATTGTGTCTTGCATTAATGCCCTTTTTTTATTTTTTATAACACACAGGCGTACAGCCTGACCGATGAGATGAAGGAGAACTGAGCCAACACAAAAGTCTAAGACGGTGGCTTTATTCTGAATAGATTTGAATAGTAATGGGGGGGGGGGGCGTGGGAGACTCTCTGTCAGCCGCCCCCCTCACGAAGCGGAATGCGAGCAGCGCGGCGCGTTGACAGCAGCCCTCAGCAGCGTCACCGTAGTGTGTCCAAAGCAACGTTTCAATGTTCCTGCCATACGCCGCGTTCCATTCCCCCCCCCCCCCCCTCCCCCGGTGGAGCCCACCATGCATATCATTGGGTTCTATTTTGAGAGACTCCCCGCCGCTCGCTGTTGGAGGGGTTGCGCCCACCAGGGCCCCCCCCCCGCCCCCCCTCCCGAACAGCAGCTGCGACTGATGGACCAGATCCTCCCCACACGAGGAAGACGTGTTCGCCGCTCGCTCTCGTCCTGTCCCTCCCCCCCCCCCCGCCCCCCGGGCGCCAAATGTCCAACTTCTAAATGCCAGCTCAGTCAGGAGTTATCGCCACTATTCCCCCCCCCCCCCCCCCCCGCGAAAAATGTCAGATGGACGGTGATTTTCTGCTTTATGATTTCACAGGAGTGGCCACTGTGGCGAGATACTCTGTCCCAGTTTGAGAAGTGGGGCGTGATAATGGAAATGGCTTTTAAAAAAAACTAAGGTGAAGCCTCATTTCGGGGGCCGAGGCGGACGCCGTTTAGGACGCCATGCGTTGTTCGACTCCCCGAGCCGCCGCGTTCCCCTGCCACTCACCCTGGACACCTCCGATCTTGGAGGGGGGGGGGGGGAGTAAAACGAGGTGAGAGAATGAGCGCCGCGGCGTCGCTGCGGGGGGGGGAGAGAGAGTGTGGAAGGACTCTCAATGACACGCCGCGCACGTTTAGCATCACCGCGCGTTGTGCGCTAGTCTTTTTCTCTTTATTTTCACGGGGGGGGGGGGGTGGTGTCGGCTTACTGGGTATTTTTAGGCCGTCTTTGATGGTTTATTAGCTGGACTGGAATGCTTTGACTCTTAAAACCAAATATAAATATTTCACTATGATGGCAACGAACCAGGAATTAATCACTGATTCTGTGACTGAGTAGAAAAGATGCCTTCAGTGCAATATGTATATAATATATATATATATATATGTTCCAACACTTTACTGTGTTACGCTTTTCTTTAAAAACCGAGCTGCTAATGGGCTCGTCTTGGATATTATTGTGTTTATTTTGAACGTCTTTTTTACTACTTGTTATACTTTTCAATTATAGCAACACATTTCGGGACATACATTTTTAGAATATCAGTCTCCGATGGGGTTTTTAAAGAGAACAAAACATTAAAACAGAGTGTTCCGGGCGGAGGGTGAATAGTTATATTCAGCTGGAGGAATTTAATTAGCTTTTTTTAAACATTAAAGAATGTGACCGTTTAGCATGGAGCTAAATATAAGAGTCTTGAATCCCCTTTGTGTACCACAGTGTTTACACTACATCACAAATACTGTGATTCACAGATGAGATCAGACAGGTGCACACGATGACATCGTCCCCCCCCCCCCCCCCTCCAAACCACAGAGTCAATTGTCAATGATCTCATATCTTTATTATAACAACTACACAAAGTCTGTTGGATTTGGGTGAAAAGGGGGCTGGACGGCTCAAACAAACTTTCACCCAGGCGACAGCTGTCTTTCTATTTGAAAGTCATCCTTTCACGTCACGGTGAGACCAGACTGCTGCTCTTCTTCTTCTTCTTCTTCTTCTTCTGAAACCTGGAGACGCCCCCTTTGATCTCCACCCGTACACTCTCATTACCACTAATGTGCCGAGCGCAGGTCACACGGCTCACCGCGGGGGGGGGGGGGGGGGCTCGTGTAGCTTCCGCCCTGCCTCCGCCACGTCCTTTTCTTCTCCACCTTCACCATTCAGAAGGCCCGCCCTAAATATTTGAAACTCTGAGATTTTGAAACTCAGCTCGTTGGTCACATGCATCTTTCATGGGGCTCCGCCCCTCTTGTCCGACAGCGGGAGAAGGACCTGTGGTCGGAGGAAGAATGGCCCCCTCCGCCTTGATGAATAAGTCAACATGTGCAACCAGCTGGAGGTCCAGCAGGCGAGCTGTGAGTCCACGACCAGTGGATTTTTCCTCCTTCTTTCTCTTTGTGAAAGTCGCATTGTTTCCAAACTACCGATGACACATCGGATCCATCTCAGCTCTTCCAACAGAGCTTTAATACCAGCGGCGCCTCGTTCTGGCCACGTTCTGTTGCTTTGTTCACGCAGCCGACGCAAAATACTAAAGGAATTTTCTTTATGCCGGCACACAAACATGAATTTCCCATCAATATTGTCCCCCCCCCCCCCCCCCCCCCCTGGAGTGGAATTAATCCCACAGCAGGAACAAATACCTTAACTATTGTCGGCAGACGGCTCGGTGCTGGTTGTTGTGCCTGTTCATGTATGTGAGAGTAACGGCACACATCACACCGCCTGCACCTCATCAAAGGAATCAACAGTAATGTTTACCAAATGGCTTTTGTTGTACAACATCCCCGCTTATTAAAACGCCATCTCATTAGAAGCCCTTTTACACCAGATTAATTGGGTTGGGCTTTTACTTTTTTTTTTTTTTTTTTTAAAGCACTTTCTGTTCATCATCATTCTGTCTCGCAAATGGATTCCCTGCAGAGGCCGATGCATGTTGCATTTTACAGGAGGCCGGAAAGGTGGAGCGGCGTCGGGGGCCGCCTCGCGCTGCACCGTGAACGCTCCGGAGGTGAAGGGGGGCGTCTGCTCAGACCCGCTCAAAGCCCCCCCCCCCCCCCCCACCCCCCACCCCCCCGCCCTCCTGATTGCCCATTATTCCATTTAAGGCTTAAAACGTGACGAGGGGGAGGTCTGCCCTTCTTACTACGAACATGGAAGCAGCACCCACTGCCAGGTGAAGATTGGGATGCGAGGCGTCCTCTTTTCTTTCTTTTTACTCTGGTGGCATTAATAATGCACATGGACAAGCTTTTACTGGTTTCTGATTTGCCTTTTTCAAAAGGCAGGAGGAAATGTGCAGCACACTCTCCCCGTGGGGGTCTACTTGCACGAGATGAATCTCTCGCTTCTTTTTCTTCTTCTTTGGAAAAAAAAAAAAAAAATCTTTGACGTGCAATCTGTATATATTTCAACATCGGAGGAGCCCACTTTGTTGAAAGCCGGCCCGAGGCGGGGGAACTCGACAAAAAGTTTTTTTTTCCCTCTTTGCCAAGTTAGGGCCCTCTTTTCACCTGAGGCGAGACGAAGTTCTTCTTCAAAGGCGAAGGGCGTCCTCTGTCAGCCGCAGATCCTCCTCAAGAGTAACCGCAGACAGCCACTAATCAAAAGAAGCACTCCATTAACCTGAGCGGCACAACAAAAGGAGGCACCTTTGTTCTCAAAGGCAACCAATTAAAAAGCACGTCGACGTTCGGATGCGGGCTTCTGCAACTGTGTGAATATATCCAAATATCTAAAAAGTCCCTCAGTCTGCAGGAGAAGTACACACTCGGGAGGAATCGGACCTGGGAAATGAGCCCGTGTCATCCTGGCGGTGACACTCTTAGTCCTGAGCTCTGGGCATAAATGTCACGGAACGGTTAAAAAAAACCGCGTTAATTAAAGTGTCATTGTGTTACAGTTGGCTCCGGTGCCTCGTTCGGTTCCATCTGATTAGCAATAAAAAGTGCCACCGCAGCTTTAAAGACGGGCCACGGGCCGCTGGGAGGAGCCATGAAGCGAATCGGCGTCCCGTGGGGGCTCCTGGTCCCGGAGCGCCGTTGGCCATCGATGCAGCGTCACAAGGTCACACCTGTCATAAAAAAGGCTTTTTTTTCTTGCCCCATAGCACAGAACGACTGCTCATCACGGCACGGTAACTCCACAGTTCTGTGGGGTTCTGTGGGGCTGTCAAAGTCCAAATGCAACATATATGCACCGCTTCGACCCGCTTTTCAGTCTCATTAGTCGGAGGCAGAGGAAGGAGAAGGGACCGGGGTCCTTGAATCGCTCCGATTGCAGCCCCATTAAAAGAGCATTTTTTTATGGGGGGGGGGGACCTCGGAGCTCATTTCTGTCGGCAGAGATGCGTTTTGCATGAGCGAGGTTCTAAGGTTCTAAGGTTCTGAGCCTGATGACAGAGGGTCCGGGTCCTGGGGGAACTTTGCTGAACGCTGTTGCCGTGACACAAATCGGGGGGTTAAGGTTGAACGAGCTGCGGCGTCAAAGGTACTTATTCTTATTATTCTTCTCCAAGTTTAGTTCAAGTTTAAATATTTTATTTTTTATGTGTTTAAAACGAGAGTCACTTGTGCAGGAAAAGTCCCAGATGTCCACGTCCTGTCGAAGGGGTCGAGGTCAAATTACTGTTCAATCGATAACGGCCAAATGTTGATGTCCACATGTTGTACGCTAAGAGGAACACCTGAAGATGATGAAGCCCACGTCCTTAAGTCGACCCTTTAAATGCTGATAATCAGCATACATTACCAAAAAAGGCCTTTGGTGTTTTATTTTTGATTACCAGAGGAGAAGCTGAGCAGGACGCGATCGGAGATGAAGGCCTTTCAGCTGATTGGCCGCCCCACTCGTCTCTCATCAAATATTCATGTCGGTTCGATGGCTCTGCAGAGAGGAGACCTCCTCTGTCCGAGGCTGGAAGCCTGGCGCCTCCTGGAGGAAGCCCCCCCCCCCCCCCCCCCCCCATCCCCAGGGTCGCACAGCTTGCTTCGGACGGACCGAGCTGCGAGTGTGGAGTCGTTCGTCGGAGTTAGAGACGTCGATCCGAGGACCACGGGTCACAGCGGCAGAGAGCTGCTGGATTTCTTTTGGCGAATACACAAAACCCGGTTGCGTTGGACTCTCGTTAAGGACTAATTAAATCTATATGACTCATTACTCGAAGGCTGGGCTGCACCCCCTCAGAACCACCCGCGGGCCTCCGAGGCGCCCGTGACTTGAAGCCAGGCCCGGTTCCATTCAGCTGTTTGGCAGAGCGAGCGAAGAAACCTCATTCCCTAAGAGCAGCGGCGGCGGCCGGCGTGCGGGTGGAACCGGGCCGCCTCATTGTGTCTCTCTATGAGAAGGCTGCCAGCGGCTCGTCCTCCAGCGCACTAAATGTGGAGGGAGGAGATAGTGCTTTCTCATGTTATCTGCCACCGGCCTCTTGCCCCTTCAGCCATTTTCTCATTTCACAGATTTGACCAGGAGGTGACCTTGGCTTTTTAAGTGCTTTTAAGGCAGAGCCAAGTCTCCTCTTCCCTCTCCCCCCCCCTCCCCCCCGTCTCACAAATGGACACAGAGAGAAAGAGGGAGAGAAGAGAGATTTCTTTACAACCCTTTTTCTTCAATGGCCTCTCCCCCCCCCCCCCCCCCCCCCCCCCCCAAAACCTCTAACATGCCGGCAGCCCATGACCACTTTTCTGTCTTGTTCTTTTGATGCAGTAGACGATGATGACAGGCTCTTGTCCGTTAATCCTAAAAAGGCTCTGTGCTTTTAATGTAGAGAGTGGCCCCAGGAGATGTTTATTACACGGGCAAGACCACAAAGATCTAAATGTCTCTGTCCGTCACCATGTCCAAGCCCCCAGGGGTCTCGTGTCCCACAGGCCTCTGCAGCACCACTCGGCTGCCTTCTTCAGACCAGTGTCCGCTGGCACTGGCATTGGGTCCAAACCCAGTGGCGATTCTTCTCGAAGGAACGAGTAAAGTAAATCTGTGCCATCGGGGTATTGAAAGAAAAAGGTGATTGAATTAAAGCCCGGTTCTTATTGGACATGGCTACAGTCCGGTCACCATGCTGTATTATACAAGGTGTTTTGGGCGCTCGCTCCTTTTGCTTCATGCTCCTGATCTTGAATCTTTGAATATTTCTGGGCTGAATATTGTAACCATGATTTTATTTTGCGGCTGAATATTTTAACAGTGATTTTTTTTTTTTAGGTTGAATTTTTTGCACTATTTTCAAACATTCAGATACATAATTTCAATGCGTAAATATTCAGTGCTAGAAATTCAATCACCTTTTTCTTTCAATACCCGATGACACAGATTTACTTCCATAAACGAGGACCCATCGAAATGATCCAGGGGACTAACGTCTGGAGTCTGGAGTGAAAGCCGTTGACATTCTGGAATCGTATCCCTGTACTTTGTTATTATTACAGTGGTTATTTGCATAAAAGCATAAAAGTCAAATTATTTGTAAAACGTCTCCTTCAAACAACTTTCTTTATTCAATACTCGCAAAAATAAAGAAGCTAGGCTTTTATTGTGAAAGGTGGGAACAGGCGTGACGTTTTACTGGATACATTCAACTCACTTTGTTTCATCATTTATTATTCAACGCTTACGTGAAGCATCACGAGGCAGGTGGTCTGCGTTCAGCACGACACACTCCGAAAATATGAATAAATAACCAAAACTACTCCATTCAATCCTGACACTCGGTTTAAATGGAGTAAAAAGTTGTTTTTTTTAATCCTATTTATAGATTTATAGACTGAGCCTTATGTTGGTGTACACAGCAGGTGGGGGGGGGGGCGATAGGGGACAGGCTGTCGAACATCTGGTCGAGTCCTCGGCGTCAAAAGCAGGTTTGACAGATCTGTGGGGGCTTTAATGTGCCCCCCCCCCCCCTCCTCTGCACGTAGTCATCACTAAACTGTTTGACCAATTGGAGTTCTAAACAAAGCGGGCCTTTCATAATAAAAGCTTTTATTATCCTGTTACCAGCAGAGAGGCCTTTTCGCGCTGAGAGGAAATCCATCCAACGTGGCTGAAGGCCCGACACAAAGCAACTGCTGAATCCCGCAAATCTGCAGGCTTAATTGATTATTTGTGCAGAGCTGTGTATCTGCGAGGTGCAGGATACCCGGGGGAAATAACGTAAAACAGATAACAAGATGAAATGAGGAGAATTGCTTTCTGCTCGCTATTTTATTCCTTTTCCTCCTTTTCTTCTTTCCATCACGCCAACGCGGAGGAGGCCCCAAACGTTTAGAGAAATGTTTGTTCAAAGGTTATTTGTGTTGTGTTGCACTGAGACTCGCA
>NW_026909853.1:0-1000 GCF_949316345.1 Pungitius pungitius | reverse complement strand
TCATCACTCCCCCACATTCCAAACACAGAATAATGAACCCTATGAAGTGACTGTGAAAATGTTCACCTGCAAAACGTATCGAATACGTTCACCAGAACCAGCGTGTCGCACGTAGACGTCTGCCCTTAAGCTGAGGTTATAATCCCGTCCTTGTTCTGTTTACATTACGTCTAACCTCGTGTCACCCTGAAGCTTCACGTGGACCAAACATCCTCAGGTCCTCGTCCATTACTGCTCACTCACACACCTGTGTCACCTGTGTCACGTTGACAACGAGGGTAAACGCGTCCTGAGCACACAGGTGTGCAGATAATGTGTCAGGACGCATAAATCACACATTCCAGGAAAAATCAAAGAGCGACAGGCACCAAGGAGGCCGGAAGAGAGGGTGAAATATCACGTATCATAATTGCGTGTGTGAAGGATTTGATATCATCACAAGCCGCTGATTGCGGCGGCTGACAAGTGGAAATGTTCTCCTTCTCTTCCAGAGGTACATGAACTATTTGTCCTTGACGGCATGTGATCTTTTCTGATTATTCTGAAGCACCAACAAATTTCACACACATTATTCCCTCGGTAAACATTGTAAACGCGACTTTATGCTCAGAACCCTGCTGAGCGTTTGAGAGCCTGTTCGTAGCATTAAGGTGTGAATACGTCCCCGAGCCAACATGGTGTTATCGCCCACTGAGCTACATGCAGGAATCAGGTGGGGGGGGGGGGGGGGGGGCTTGTGGGCGACACTGTGTGTGTGTGATTATCAGGCAAACTGCTCCACTAGGTTCTAATAGAACAGTATGTTAGGATCGTATTGGTTCACTTTAGCGCCAGTCAATTCAAAGTGGAGGTTTGTGACAATGTGACACATGAGCTCAGTGACCGTCATCTTAATCCAGAGGTCACATGTGCAACGAATTCACATTCACCCAAATAGTGAAGCAGTCACCAGTTCGGCAGCTTCGGAAACATTCAGGTGTCTTGTTGAGGTGTCTTGTTG
>NW_026909852.1:0-46044 GCF_949316345.1 Pungitius pungitius | reverse complement strand
GATGCTCAGCTAAACAGCTGCAGTTTGTTTAGCTTCACGCTGAAGTACAAAGGTCTTAGCTATGTGCCTTTTTTTTCTACTTGTTATCCTACTTTGTGCTTAACTGATGCTTAGAAGGTAAATTGTTTAGCATCTTAGTTTAGACAAAGACAAAGTACCGGGGGACTCGGAAGGTTGACGTGTTGTGTTAAACAACGCGCTGAAAAACCCTCCTGGAAACAAACTCTCATTTTTTTATTTTCTGACTGCTGCAGATTTATGAGCCTGTGAATAAAAACAGCACTTCACCCTTGTGGATATCCCGCGGCTTTTATCGGCCTTTATGTTGATAAGGCGTGTTTCGGGGGGTGGGGTCATTAGAACATACTTATTAACCGCTAAGGCGACGCTTTTAGGGCCACTTAAGCTCACCTCAGCGATCCCGGGGCTTTATCTCGTTGCTGCACCAACCGCAAAAGGGAAGATGAAACGCCGCGCGGCTTCGGCGAAGGTAGAAGTAATAACAGTTTGGGGTGAGTCACTGCAGGCGGTGTGCTCACAACACGGGGGTTGCGTTCCCTTTGAAAGGAGGTTGTCGGGTCTTTTAATCAGCGAGGCTCAAAGGCATTTGCCCTGCAATTTCTGCCGTCATGTTGGATTTTCACTCGGGTGTGGTTTGAGGTTGGGTGAGGAGGGGGAGGGGGGGGGGGGGGGGGGGGGGGGCTCTGGAGTTCAGGTGGGACGGGAGGGCTTTGAAGGAGCGGTATTTACTCCTGACGTGAATGGGAAGCCAAAACAATCAATTATCTCCGGCCTTCTAATTACTGAAAGGGGGAACGAGGCATTGATATCTCCTTCCATTCCTCCTTCAGCTGGCCTTTTCCTTTGGATGCTTTTGAAATATCCTTCAAAATGAACAGTGATGGAAAAGGGCCTTCAGAGTACAAATATGTAGAAATGTAGAGAATTGTGGAGGGTCGTAAATGATGATTAATGGGGAAAGAAAGACAAAAAAAAGTTTTCTCAATATTGGGTCATTTGAGCAAGTAGTGTTCTGTTATTCTCAATTATGACATGTAATTTGTGAAAAAGTAGCATAAAACCGCATTACTCAAGTGTACAGTATTAAATAAAGGTGGTCTAGTAACACATGTCGACCTCAGACTGCAATGCTTCACTCTCTGAAACCCTGTTTATAGATTAGGAGAGAGAGAGCAGATCCCGACTCTTAATTACCCCGTCGTACCCGCCGCGGTGCCGATGCGAGGTAGCCTAGCCGCGGGCTAATGAACGAGCGCGAGGGGGCTCAGGCGTTTTTATGAGCACTTGAAGTCAGACTGCGGTTTGAAGTTGCATTTCTCACTCCCTTTCATCAATTAGCAGTGCCTCCTCGAGTAAACGCCTGGCTCAAAGATGTAGCTGAGGTGAAGCTGGGACAGCAGTAAGTGTGGGGGGGGAGGGGGTCAGGAGGCCCACTGGGTTTGTAATTAGCTAAATATTGCAGGATGTCTGGCAGCTGGTTGGGATTTTGACTGTTTCATCCATTGCCCACCTTCCCCCGTGGCAGGTTGTTATCTGTGCTTTACAGACATTCCCCCCCCCACCTCCCCCATCCCAGTGGGGGCTCTGAAGCCACATCGCGGGCCCCCCACGGCAGGGGACCCCCCTAAACTTTTAGCATTCATTCACACAAAAGGGATTGGTCCTCGAGCCAGGATGAAAGGCCTCTCCTCCGCCGCTCCTTTCGTCCAGCAGTGGACCACACGCACACAAACCAACATGGCCACCGCGAACACGCGCCTCCAACGCACCGCCAAGCGGCCGCAAGACGCAGCCAGCGAGCCCAGGCGGGGCGAGGCGACGAGGAGAGCTTCACCTTACAGATGTTTTTGTTTCATTTGGACGCCAGTAGAGGAGATGGAGCTGGAGAAATGTACATCCTGTCAAGTGATCCCTACTTTTAAACACTTGAAAGGGTCCTTATTTACTTTTAAATGCATTTAATGGATGCAACTGGTAGCGCACATGTGATCCACATGTGGGATGTGTTGGAAGAAAATGACTTGGTTAAGCGCCGTAAACCGCCCTTTGAACACAACCTGCATGTGGAAGGACTACCGCAACAATGCAAGAAGAGAACAAACCGACCCACGCTAAGGAAAACAATGGGAAATGCAGTTTAGACTGAGGAGAGCTCTCTCCATTTAGGATCCTTGTTTGGCACAGGGTTTGGATTACTGCTGTGTGTGTGTGTGTGTGTGTGCGGTGACCGCTTGGAATCAAAGTTGCTCAATATCCTCAAAGGCAGAACAAAGGAAGCGCCGCGCAATAGGGTGGTCAAACAGCAGGCCCCTGTAGGTTTAGCCACAGTCCACGTTTTTTTATTTTTTTTTATTGGGACAGTAATTATAATTGGCCTCCGCCAGCTACTTCCCAATCCTCAGACCTTGTCATCCTAATCTCAGCTAATCCCCCTTTGTGTTGGCAGAAATTAGTGTGTGAAGTGGGCTCAACATCTAGGTCAAGCCCTCGGGGCACTTCGGGAGAAGATGGGGTGTGCGCGCATGTGTGTGTCTGTGTGCGTGTGTGTGTGTGTTTGAGCCCCCCGGTGACACATTGGATGGAAGGTTGCAGGGAGCGGAGCGTGCAGCGGTGGGCACTGAGTTGGGCAAACACCTATTATCGCCCGTTTTAATTGGAGATTAGCGGGAGGATTTAGCCGGGCGGCGTGCAGGGGCTCTGCTGGGCGCCGCGCGCTCTCCGTGGCCCCCGGCTGTGTGCGGGGGACCCACACATAAGGCTAGAGAAGAAGAAAAGTCAAGGAGAGAGGAGGGCTCTTCACCCGTCTCCATCCCAACGTCTTGAGGAGAAGGTGAAATGACAGACAATTTGGGTGCAAAAATGAGTTTGCCCCTTGAAAAAAGTAGCAGGCAAATATTCCTTTGCGGTGGATTCCCCCGAGGCGGGGACAGAAATGGGTCAGAGCGCGAGCAGAGAGATGAAAATGTCCAGCCCGGGGGAGAAGAGAGGGCGTTTGTGACGACGTCGGGGGGGAGAAAAGGGAAGAGAAAGGCGTTGAGCTTGTGCACCTGCCGGCGTTACCTTGTGACTACTGTCACATGGTTCCAAGGGTGAAGAGTGGACTTTGTTTAATCTGCCGCGGTTTAAATTGCTGGAAAGTGCACTGCCATAAAGTGCGGGGATGTAACCTTGGCCCGAGTGTGTTGGAGTGTGATAACAGACATGCGCCTCAGTGCTAATGGCTAATGGCGCCTGAGAACCGAGGGGGATTCAGCATGATACACGGTAGCTTAACAGGGTCAATGTGCTTGAAAGAATGTCGTTTTATCTTGCTTATATTTGCACTTTTCCCACAACTGCGCCGCCCAAACACGAGCGGGACGTTGAAGCCAGTTCTGCTGCATCCGTTACTCTGCATTTGCGTTATTTATTTATTTTTTCTTTCCAATCCCAGGGGCCACGACCTGACTCAACCCGAGGGGACGCTCGGCCGGGCCCAAACAGAACCCCATCACGGTCCTCCGCAGTGGGGCTTGTGATTAGTCAGCAGTTGGGAGTCGTTTTCCTTTGTTGACATCAGGTGTTTACAAAAACCACGCGTTCCCCACAATGCTTCTTTCGTTGCGTCGGATCGGGCGGCTCGGTCAGTAACGCCGACCCGCTGACAGAGTCTCCGCTCCGGCCCTCGCTGGCGCGCCGTGGGTCCATGTGAGACGCGGCGGGTTCACTCAAGGTCACCTCTCAATGCTCACATGTCTGTTTCCCGAAGGCGGGCTGTGCACCGTCTCTCTCTCTCTCTCTCTCTCTCTCTTCCCGACCATAAACAGAAGCCATGACTTGTCCTCAGTGGCGTTTCACGTCCTGCAGCTAAAGCCCGGAGGGGTCGGAACGTTTCCGTGGGGTTTTATCTCCAGGTTGGTAAAGCCCGTTTGATAGGACACGGCGGTGTGTTGTGGGCATCTGTCATCCCATAATGCCCCCCCCCCCCCCCCCCTCTCGGGCCGCTCTCTCTGTGAAATGACACTGGAATGTTAATTGACCCAGAAATCACTAGGTGTTTTTTTTTTGCTATTCGGCTCCCGAGACTTTGAGGGATTTAAAGACAAACAGCCAGCCGTGCTCCGCACCCACGCGTTTGGCTGCTTGCGGCTTTTATAAAACACGAATAATGTCTCTTGAGGATTTCTTGCTGCAGCTTATCCGCGGCACTCCGACCTAAACACACATTCATTCTTACTGAGAACACACGGCTCTACAAACGAATCCTAAATAAACACTTTCTCTGAAACAATTTAGCTTTTAGGAGCCCAGTGATTTGATAAAACAGCCTGGACGCTGTATCTTTTCGCAAGTGTTACTCAAGCGTGAGTGAATTTGTTGTGGAGTATTTTACAAGAGGTGCTGAATATTTGCAATGGTGTCATTCCTCAAGGTTGGTTGGACCTGGTGCAGTTCATTTGTGCAGTTTCTACATATTAGTATTTTAAAGAATACTGACTTTTTCATCAAAGGAATACAAGTCATACAGTATCAGCGACACCAGAGAACCAAGACAGCTAATGGACTTCTAATAATAAACAGAGCTCTGAATCATTGGCGGATAAACAGATGACTAAAACAAACTCCATTTAGTCCTCTGCAGTCAAAGTCATTTTCCACAAGACGCCCATCTTGTTATTTCACTCTTTCATTCTTTTTCTTGCCAGTCCGTCTCCATGTCAAAGGGCTGTTGGTTTAATTTGGGCGTTGGCGTGTTAAATACGCGCTAACATGTGCGCACACCTGCCAAATGTGCTTCGGACTACACTCATCCCACTGGGCCCACGAAGGTGCTGCTGCAGAGGGGGATCGCAGCGGACCCACAGGTCACCGTTTGACCCCCCCCCCCCGCTTGTCATAGCAGCAGTCGGGCGGCGGCAGAACTGTTGGCTCCTCCCCCTTCCCCCCTCCCCCCTCCCCCCTCCTCCTCCCACACACCCTGAGCTACATTTCAACACCAAAATCCTAACAAGCCTATTGCGATTCAGGAGAAGGCGTTTAATTTGGCCCCGCGGCTAACATTCTTTTTTTTTCTTCCCCAGGATGTGTACACTGTAATGAGATTTCCACCGCATTTCCCCGGGGCTCTTAAACCGTTTCTCGGGCGCATTTGAATAGAAAAGGAAAAACTGCTGCAATTCCCCAGAAATAAAAGTTCTCGGTGAATAACAATGCGCGCCGTTGCTCGGCCTCGTTGGCTTTGCATCATCCCGCCGTGTCAGTGACACGAGGCCTTGTTTACTCATTACTGCTACTCCTCTGCTGAGGGGGGAAAATAACGGCATGAAATGAGTCACGCCGCAGCAGCACCGTGGGCAGGGCAGCTTATTGCCACTTGTTGTTTTTATTGGACTCCTTGGCTCTTGAAAACTAGCGCTAGTTCCCGCTCGCAGTTAAACAGGAAATAAATGGAATGAATCATCAGTCATGAAGGACGAAGTGGACGCTCTGCGATGCCTCAGTAGCAACCGCGGAAACAGTCGAAAAGGTAAACATTTGCTGTTTTCGTTTTGCGTGCATTGAGCGAAGCAGTGAGTCATTTAAAGCAGATTTCCCGACGTGCACGTCGTCGTGTAGTAGCGAACGAGTTGATTAAAAAGACGGTGAAAAATGATTAGATAACAGGATGGTCGACAAAAAAACAACAAACCAAACGCCAGTGCTTAAGTGGGATTACTGTTGCCAAGTGATATCATTGGAAAAACAATGTCTCCCGCACGCAGGCCCAGATGTTCGAGACCGTAAAGCACCGAGGCAGAAGGGAAATAATTGTGTGGGGGCGGCTGGCGAGAAGAGAGCGTGTAAGAGCTGAATTAGTACATCAGTTAATAACCACGGAGTCACATGTGAAGCGACCTCCCTTAAAGCCGACGTTACAGCCCAACCCGTCTCCCCCCTCCTCCAACCCCTGTCCAGGGCCCCGTCTGACCAAATCACTCGCAGATGTTTTAGGGAAGGGCCTCAAGGTTCCCCCAACCCCAAATGAGCCCCACCTCCCCTGGTTAATCTCCCACGGGAACACACTGCGTGACGCTTAACACACACTCCGACGGCCCCCCGACCCCCCCCTCCCTCCCCCGATCGGGCTAGGTGAAAAAAAAACGATCCGCCTCCCCCGACCGCACGGCTCATTCATGAGAATTTGCATGTGAGAAAATGCGCCGTAATTGTGCAAACTCGCAGATGTGTTGATTTCTCAAAAGGTGTGTGTGTGCGTGTGCGTGTGTGTGTGTGTGTGTGTGTGTGTGTGTGTGTGTGCAAGGTGTTGAAAGCTAAAGAAAGAGCGGAAGAACGAGAAGCTAAAAAAGGCGGATTCTATTTTCATTAACCTTCTGGCACCTTCCGCCTCCTAATTGGAAAAGGTTGAGTGTTTCGTCCACAGTGCTTTGTCGCTGTCGGCGCCCCCCCCCCCCTCCACCCCCCCTGCTGGGACAGACTGTCCTCGACTTGTTAGCTCCCTACCGGGCGCCCATTTGGGAACCAGAGAAATCAACACAGGGGGGGGTCAGTGCGCTGCAATGGCTTTTTCCAATATGGGCAACAAACGCACAAATACAAACGCCGACATCGTCAACAAACAGAACAAAACAGAAGTGATCTTGGAGCAACACGTTTTTGCTGCTGGTTCCCTTTGAAATACCAGCCTTTCTGGTGCAATCAGTTTTTATGGACTCTCGCGTGGAAGTGGGTGCAGAGTGAGACCGGCCCTGCCCCCATCCACCGCTGAGGGAGGAGTCGCGGGGGTTAATATTTGACGTCGTCCTTTCCATCTCCGAGCTGGTATGGCGCTGACGGATGACCCCGGAGGTTTGTGCGTGTCAGTGTTTTTTGATCAAACTAATGTGGTCAGGCTTGGGGAGGGGACTCATTCGGGGCATTTTGGGTCAGACAAGTTCTGTTTCCACATGAGGTAAAACTTACAGAAATTAAAGCCTTTTTACATCGAGGACAAAGGCTCACCTGGGTCCGTGGTTTCGTTTATTCAGTGTATGCACAGCATTAAGATGATCTACGTTGGGTCCAATTCTACAGGGTCCATATCTATCTTTGTCCACACAGCTACAGGCCTGTAAAGTCCACTGTGTCCGATGTTGTGAGGGTCATATCTGGCCTCATGACCTCAACTCCTCCATAATTTATTAAAGATGTAGAGAAATCCTTTCTATGTGATAATAACTCAGTAGTAACCGGATAATAATCGTTTTCGGGGCAGCATTGCATTTTCAAATTTTCCCACATTAGCTCGTGTTGTAACACTGTTGAGTATCAGTACATTCTAGAGACAGACACACACACACGAACACACAGACTGCTAACAGGAGGCTTGAATACACGCATGATATTTTTACTTATTTCTCGGAATGGTCTAACTTACATTACTGCGAACAGGTAAAGCCGGATCGAAAAAACCCACGGCAGCTCCGGGTTTAGAAGTCACACACTTCTCCAAATAGGATCGCTGCAGGCCGAAGCTACGAGGAAGCAGGAAATAAAGAGGTAACATTCAAAGTGTGTGGCTCGCTAACGACGTGTCAGACAAAGACTTCTGCTTCCTGCTCTGAGCTGGCTGTGAGGATTCCTGCAGAACAGAAACCCCCCCCAGTTGGAGGCCAGAATCCTCCAATCCTGAAAAGATCAAATAAAGGAAGCACAAACCCACCCACTATTGTCTGATTTACTCGTACCTGCTTAAAGGCTCAGTTTGGTTCCAACATACTTGAAATAGAAAACAGCTTGCTGAGAGAGAGTCTTTGAAAAAAACAAAACAGTAATCCGTCGTTGCAAATGAGGCGGCGAGTCTTCCAGACACAACGTGGTAAACGCCGCAGTCACTGCAGGTGCAATCCTGACAACATTAGCG
Source organism: Pungitius pungitius (assembly GCF_949316345.1). Classification (NCBI taxonomy): domain Eukaryota; kingdom Metazoa; phylum Chordata; class Actinopteri; order Perciformes; family Gasterosteidae; genus Pungitius; species Pungitius pungitius. Next base: position 38,144 of record NW_026909852.1, on the reverse strand, counting down.
CTCCCAGGTTTGAAGGTGATGAGATTAAAAATGATTTCACGTCCTCCGGGGGCCTCCACCAGAATTAATAATGCATGATGGTGGAAAATGTGAAATCATTTCAATTAAATAGCGAAAAAAATGTGAAAGTCCCTCAGCTTTTTCCATTTTCTCAGTGTTTTTTTTTGTTTCTCAGTAGGTGAGGCTGCAGCACATCCGACAGCAGGAGCCTCTGCATGTGGAGAACACATCTGTGGCTTTAATTTGGGGAATATGGAAGTCATTTATCATCACACACAAAGGCCCGCCGGAACCTTGTTCTTCTTACACTTTGCGTCTCTAAAACCCTCTTTTGTAACAAACAGAAAAAAACAAACAGAGCTACTTAAGTTGAACTATTTCATGTTGAGAGAAACAAAGATTGAAGTGAATTTACATTCTTATTGCTGACAACCTCCTAACAGAGAGAAATACAAAAGTGACATCACATCACAGAAAAAAGTATAAAGCAAAATAGAATTCCGACTCTTCTTTCGCATTGAATGAGTTGGATTTATTGAGCTGAGGGAGAAACAGAGAGCTCCTGCGTCCGTTGAGTTTTACTGTGTGTTTATTCTCATTTGGTCTGAGATGACACATTCCAAAGCCAAAACTCTCCCAGGACAAACGCCGGGATTTCGTTCCCGTATTTGAAGTTAAACAGCTTGAAACCATCCGCATTGCAAGCTGTGGTCCGTCAGATCAAAACCATTCCGGGTGTCAGTGCCTCCGCGTATAAGATGCACGAGCACACACACGCGAGGTCTGAAGGGTTGGCGCTAAACCTTGAAGGTCCAGCAGTGCAACATCTGGCCAGAATGTAAAAATGTCCATTTATACAATGAGCGTAAAGCGCTGCCGGAATGTCAAATACATCTATGTGTTGTGCTGCAGATGTCTCTCCTGTGTGACACCCTCACAACGCCGGGCCGCAGGTTTTACAAAACCACGTTCAGAGAGCAGAGCTCTGAGCTCACACGGAAGGCGTTAAGTCTCAGGGTTTAACACGTGCCAAGATCCAGAAATGGAGAGAAGACAGAGAGAAGGACACGTGGTTTTCACACCGCGGGGACACACGTTGCTGCCTGAGTTAAACACATCCAGTGCGCTGGAGGAAGAACATTCTCAAACCAAAAAACAGCTCTACATTATGCATAAATAGATGGAAATCAAATACTGAGGTGTGTGGAGCAGGGCCGGTGACTGGTATTGACATTTTGGTATTATACACATATGTAAACAGAGGATTTGATTGGGCTCTGGTGTGAGTAGATCCAACCTTATATTCACACGTAACATCTGAGATGCAAGAAAGCATCGCTTGAGTCTTGAGGGAAGAAGATCTGCTCCTTCTCTCCATCACAATTTATGGCTAATGTTTAAACACCCCCCTGGACCTTCACCAAGGGTACTTTAAATCATTTTAAACACAACAGCGGCAACAACAGCTTCCACGGGGGCCTTGATGCTATGAGGGTGTGATGAATGAATTGTGATGGAGAGCGAGGAGCCGTGTGCCACATCTTATTTTCTCAAGGCGAAGGTATCCACCCCCCCCCCCCCCAAAAAAAAAACACCTCCCCCTCCACCGAGGCCTCCTTTTGTCGCCGGAGGACGAATGAGTCAAAATAAATTGTCCACCCTCGGTTTGTTTTTAGAATGCCAAATTCTAAAGTCAATGTCGGATCCCCAAATCCCGCTAGCGGAACGCGTCCTAATGAACCCCCCCGAGCCACTATCAGGGTTTGGACTCCTCCGCAGAGAAATACTTGGCATATAAAGACATTGGAGGGGTTTGTGTTTTTCTTTTTTGCCTTCCCCAAAACACAAAATTTCACCCTTTGCATGTATTTCTTGGATTTAAAAAAAAAATTTCTACATTTGTATTTTTTTTACCCTCTCATTCGAAAACTAAAGGGTCAAATAAAAGTCCGGAGCCCCCGGTCTCTTCCATTCAGCCCCAGAGGCCCGAAGTCGACACTAATGAAGCACTGTATGTTTGTGCATTCTGACCACCACCATGTCAATGCGCCCCCCCCCCCCCACCCCCTTCTGTTTAAGCCCTGTGAGAGGACACAAATGGATGCATGGATTACATGAGCTGAATCTCTGTAGGGGGGGGGGGTCAACAAGGTGATAGAGGAGGGATGGCGTGAAAATGCGGCCCGAGCGGTGACATCCATAACGATGATGACCGAGTGGGCCGTGGCCATGGGGGGGGAGTGCACGTTATGCACGTCCCTGCATGCATGCAGCCGCACGGCGCACACTCACCTCCTTTTTACGCGCCCGCCCCCCCCCCCCATTTGTCACGCAGAGGGGGAATTCATTACAAGTTGACCGCAATCAGCTTAAGCCGCTTAATGGCTGCAGAAGATAACAGACATCGCCCCCCCCCCCCCCCGTCCCACGTTGACTCTCGTTGTGTGTTAGTTGGTGGGACTTTTTTTTCATTAACATACATTAACGCGCACACACACACACACACACACCTGTAATAGAAACGTGGCCAGATAAGAACTTTTTTTTCCCCTTGCACGCCCACACGCACCCTGAGTCCTTATCAGCCGGCTGCCAGGCAACGGCTGGCGTTGACCTTTCACACCTAAACGCGCCGCTCTCTCCCGACGAGGCTTTTTCTGCTGTGAGGAACACACGTCATTTGGTAGCACTTCCAGGTTTTGAAGGGGGAACGACTGGCCCTGGTGCACCGGTTGCCATTAAAAAGGGGGGGGGCTGGGTGATGGGAAGCCGAGGCCACGTGAAAATGGTTACGACTGAAGGCCTTTTTCCTGCAGCTAGATAGAGATCGCTTCTGAGGATTTCTTTTCATCATTTTCCTCTCACGAGGGAACGTGCGAAGTGGAGCGCTGAGATGACGAGCAGATAGCTGGTGCGCATACCTGTCGCCGGAGAGGATTATCTCCTTATCTGGAACTACATCCTGATGCTTTGAGATAAAAGTGTGAGACAGTCTTCGAGTGGACGGTATCGATGGATGAAATCGAGGCGACGGTGGAGGCGCTTTCACACGGCTCTGAGCGCCGCGAATCCGATGTGCTCGGTAACCTGCGTTGAGTTCTGAGAAATGGAGGGTGAGCGATGGGAAAGCAGGACTTTCACCTTCACAAATGAAGAAGAATGAAAATGAAAAATGGTCGACGCAATTTAAAACGAGGGGACAAACTGATCGTAATAAGACATCGGCACGAGGGTGTCTTCGTCCTGCGTGTCGGGCGGAGGAAGGGGGGAGGGGGGACAGGGGGGGGGGGGGACAGGGGGATGACGAGAATAAGCAACGTGAGAACAAAGAGCCATCTGGAAGGTGAGATCACTCCTCGAAGAGGATTTAACCCGGACTGACACCGCTCTAGCAACCTCGACACACTCTGGCAAATCATAATTCACTCGCATCCAACTGGTGGGCCGGTTCTACTTGAATTGAATTGAGCGAGGGAGGGGGGGGGGCACTTATCTCTGAAAACCACCGCACGCTAGTTAAAGCCTCCACTCCCCCCGTCGAGCCTTTTTTTCTCTCAGGCGGGGGTGTTTTCGCAGTCTGACCTCGGCTGGCGGGCAGCCGGGGGGGGGGGGGGGGGGTGCGGAGACACGTGACTGAATCTCGATGCAACCCGGTCCCGCGACGCGTTGGGTGGATCGCCAGGGGCGACGGAGGCCAAAACAATCGCGAGCGATGATGCCTGCCTCTGAGGAATCACCGTGGGGGGGGGGGGGGGGCAGTGACTCCTATTGGACAGGACGGGGGCGGGACGGCTTGTCCGCTCCTTGGCCTGACCTTCAAAGCCGCTAGGGCGCGGATGGAGTCACTGTGGGGAGGCGCCGGCGTGCCGTTCCATCTGGAAACAAACGGGCTTTGGGGTTAATTACAACATCTTTGGATCACAATTCACAGAGCATTTCTAGACAGATGTATTAAACTTGGAGGCTGATATGGTAACAATACATTGGTTGGATAGGACAAGGCCATGTGAGCAGGAGGAGATGTAAACTACAGCGTCATAGAGAGGCTTTAATAACAGAAAAAGTAAAGCACAGGAACCCAGACTTTGCAATGAGAAATCAATTCACTTATATAAACTATAAGTAACAAATGAGAGTCAAAAGACAACGTAAGAGCAAAGCAGATTATTTGCTTATATGGATAATGACTTGATTTACATCACCACTAAATGATTCACTAACATTCATCATTAGCCGCTCTCGGCACTGTTACACGTTCTCATTGAACATGATGTCATATTATAGTGTTGAAAATGAATGGGTAGTTCTGGGGTTTGTTCGTCACGTCAAACAACTATGTTTAATTTTTTTGGACACGTGACACACCCTGCAGAGGCAGAGCGGACTCTAGTCTGTCCCCTCGGTGCTGGTCGGTGCTGGTCGGCGCCGTCGGTCCGTTTCCACAGAGTCCGCCTCCGTGTCCTCTCCGAGCCACACAGAGGCGTTTTTCTGAGGAAAACTCACGGGTCAGACGCGGTGACACTTTCATCGTGGCCATTGACACACAGCGGCTCCCCTAAAATGTGTCACAATGTGTGTGTGTGTGTGTGTGTGTTGCAGAGGCACATGGACGGACAGCGTGGCGTTTGGTTTGTGCTCCATCATCTCGCCCCATGAAGGCCCGCGGTGATTTATGGGGCCTTAATGCTTGAAGCTCTCATCCGCCTCTGCTGTAGAAGGCCGGACTCACATCCTTTAGTAACCCATAAAGCACATTCATACACCACCGCAGGCAGAGCAGAATGTTTTATGATAAGGTCAGAAAGCAGAGGCCCGGGTTTTGTAAGAAGACAAGATATGAAAAGGGAATCTTTAAAGGTTGTTTTGTGTCTTCAAAGACTCCGGCTGAACCCTGCACCTGCTTAATCTGATTCAAACCAATACGCCGCAACATAATCCTCCCCATCCGGATGGTTTTCCCAGAGTACGCTGTTGGCTCAGAGGTGACTCAGAGGTCTCTGAAGCCTTCCAAATGGACCATGTGCCTCTGCACGATGAAGGTGGTGAAATGCCAAAAACGTGGCGTCGTTTCCGCTGACATCGACAGTTACAATCGTTTCATCAATGTCGTGTTAAGATGGACTTAATAATCATCCGCATGAGCCTCCGGTCGGTGTCTACGTCGTTTTATAAAGAGATCCAGATGACTAAGGTGATTCATGTGAAGACACTCAGGTGTGCCGGTGAGCGATGGTCTAGTTAAATCGAGGCAACTCGGGTAATGATCCCATATGGATCATCATCTCGGGTTAGGAAAAAAAAGAAAAAAAACCCGATGTTGGTATAAAATGCGTCCGTCGTGTCCAAGTCAGACTCTCTGTTCATCCTTTGGTCATTTGAACGGCTTGAAGAAACAAATGCACCCACGCCGCCATCCAATAGGATATCGATTTATTGATATCTGAAAATCCTTTTAAGTCCGCCGTGGTGCTTGTTTAATGTTTTCCTCACTCTAACGGCAAATCAAATCACCTCTTTTTCTCTATCTATCTTTGTGTGGACGTGTAAAGTGAAGGCGTCATTGATAAATGGAGGCGTCCCCCCCCATTCATCTCTGTCAAGTTTATTCCCTCCTTCATTTCCTGCCTGCGTCTCTCTCTCTCTCTCTCTCTCTCTCTCTCTCCTCCTTTTGTGGTCACCAAAAGAACACGATCAGCAGCTCACATAGCGGGTTCATCTACATTTCATTGAGAGACACAAATATAATTGAAGTGAATCCAGACTCAAGCCACATTGTCAAATGGTAAGATGGTACAGGTACCTCTTTTCTAGCCGCGAAGAAGCAATACGAAAGGCGGTAATGCACTTTTGCAGGTAAATAAATGGCTTAAGGACAGCAAATGACCTTTCGAGTCACTTATGGCGCACCAGTTCCCCACCGTACTCTTTTTTGGTGCGTAATCCATCACTGTCAAGAGCTTGTTGTCCTTTTTTTTTTTTTGTCGCCCAGCTGCAATCAGGGAACATACTAAACTCTCCTCCTTTTTGTTATGTTCAAGGACACTCCAACACCTGAAACAATGCACTTGTGTTATTTAATATGAAGGCTTCAACACGCAGATCCACCGGTGTGGTCCTCTAAGCCTTGTATTCTAGTGCAGAGAAGCTTTCCTGTTGATGGCAGCAAGTGACTGACTTTGTGTTAAGGCCTCAACAGCGTCTCACTCTGGGCATTTCTCTAGTGTCCTTTAAATCAGGATTTAAGCAGATGAGACACACACCACATCAGGCATGTTTCTCACACTGGAACTTCGAAAGGCGGCGTTTTTTTTTGCGGATGCGTGAACTCAACGAGCTTTTTTAACGTCCGCATAGCGGCGTTGGTGTGTCATGACGGAGCTGCGCTCGGAATGTGGGTTTCGTTTGTGTGTTTTTGTTTGGAGCCCCTTTGTTCCCTCGGCCCGCCTGATTCACAGCTTGAGTGATTCAAGAAATACATACTCTGGATTCAGGGGAAACCTGCTGGCTGTTTTCCATCACTTGTGCCAAGAATAATATGTTACACTCACTCCTTCCTACTGACTGAAGTGGACACGCTGCACTCTGCCCGTATAACCGACCCGTGTGGGCGATGCCACGAGTGCGTGACCCGTGCGCCGCTGTGTCCTTCGAGCTGAGAGGTGACACTTCTGCAAGGCCACGACTGATGAAACAAACATGAAGAACTCCCCGCGGGGGGGGGGGGGGGGGGACACGGCATCTGTTCCTCAGGCGAACACACACACACACACATACACAAATACATAACCACAGACACAGCAACCTCTGCTTTTCCCAAGCACTTCCCACGAATCTCTAACTCTAATTCTGACGCCCCCCCCCCCCCCCCCCCCCCCCTGGGGAGGATCGCGATGAGGTGGATTAAGTCAATGTGAATGTGTCCATCGCCGTGTCTCAACTGTACATTCAATCACCGCGCCGCCTGTGCTTATTTACTGTTTGGTTAGGGGGGGGGGTACAGTTTATTACAAGGGAGGACGGTAATGTGATGTTGAAGTTCGCCGTGCTGCGAGACGACGCCGCAAAGACATCCCCCCCCCCCCCCCCCACCCACCACCACCACCCACCACCACTCACCGTCTTTTGTTGGCCCGAGGAAACGGCGCCGATGATTTAGTCAATTCCCCGTTGGGTTTTACGAGCCGCTTGGCGTAAACATCTGTCTCAGAAAAAAAAAAAACCTCTCAAGAAGATCCAGGGCCGCGGTGCTGGCAGGACGCCTGGCAGCAGCGATGGGATTTAGGGACACGTTTGTCCACACAGTCACCGGCCTCCAGCTCGTCGGCCTGTCGCCGTCAATCAGTGTACGGCGTGTTTTAATAGGCGGCGTACAGCCACTCGCCCCCGAAAGGCCGCTTGACACCCGGCCCAAAAAGTCTGCCCCCCCCCCCCTTCTTCATCCCGCACCGCCTCGTCTCTCGTTTCAGCCTCATCGGGACCATCAATCCCACAAGTGCTTCACTCATTGTGAGAGCCACCTGTCCAGAAGGTGGAGGGCGGGGGGGGGGGGGGGGGGCGAAGATCGTTGTCACAATTTATTTACTTTTTGCTGCACGCTCACTTTCATCTCATGTGATTTTCTTCCTTATGAAGCCTGCCGGGATCCCGTCGACCCGTCGACCCCCGGAAACCCGAGGCCTCGGAGCAGTCGAACGCGACGCGTTGCCATTGGTTACGGGGTTCGGACAGCAGCTGACGTAACTCGACAGCGTTCTCTTGTCACAACAGTCCGACAGCTGTGGGGCTGGAGAAACACGATGCCTGCAGTCATTAAACATACATCCAAGACTACCCCCCCACCACAAACCCCCCCCTCGCATATCAGATTGCTTTGACCTAAAGTCTGCAGACGGACATTCGTGTAACATCTTACTCCTCTGTACACCTCTACCCCCCAAGTACGTTCCGACAGTAACTCCTTCATTCCTCTTCCTGGAGTCGGTGATGACTCAAATCGGAAAAAAACAGCTTTTGTGGAACAGTATAGTTTTCATCGGAATGTGATGCAGAAACAATTAGTGAAAAGTGTGGATGAAGCTCACTGCTGATCGTTTTGGGAGGTGTTGTGTCGGAGGAGGTCCCCTTGACGCTCCACCACCTCTCGGTCGGGGAGCATGTTTCCCTAAGGCGTCCATATGCTCAAACCCTTTGAGACGCCTCTGCCCTCCCCCGCGCCAGTCAGGTGACCTCCGGTCTGCCTTAAGGTTCATGTGAGTAACCTCTGAAACACTAATGCCTCTATAAGATATAACCAGCAGCAGTAGAATGCATGGTTTCATGAAGGGATTCTGGTGCTGGGAAAAACAAATTAGCTCATGTCCACACAGCAAAATCCAAAGCGTTTGCAGGTAAATGGTTAACCCTTTTATTTACCCGAGTGGTAACCCATCACCTGCTGATGGTTAAGCGTGTTGCCGAGGAAGGAGGCGCCGAATCGACCCGCTCTGCCCATTTCCTGCTCACTTAGTAGCGGCAGGAGGCCCCTTGGCCTCTGTGACGTTAGGAAATACTCAAAGTAATTGGTTATTATTAGGGCCGGGACTCGATTAAAAATATTAATCTAATTAATTAGAGGCTTTGTAATTAATTAATCTAAATTAATCGCATTTTAATTGCATAAATATTTGACCTGAGAACAGTGAGAAGTATTTTTTTTCACATGGATTTTTATTTTTGTTCAACCAATTCCAGCAGACAAGTGTAGAAATAGCATATTTAGAAATATAGTACTTTCAGAAATTCAGGTAGCCTAAAGCTAAGTAGACCTTCTGTAAACTAGGTTTTTTTAAGTAGACCAATACTTTCAAGTACATTCAGAACATTGGTTATTTTTTCAGACGTGGACTGGTGCAGTGTGGGTTGGGTGTGGGTCCTTGTACTCGGGTCGGGCTAACGTCCACGCTAGCTGCTAATTGTTTTGCGTTGAGGTGATACTTGAGCCTCCGAAACTCATCCAGTGAGAAACGTTCCGCGGTGCAAAAAATAAGTGTAAAAATGGGTAAAAAATGTTTAATGTGTTATTTTTTGGGTAATTAATTAATCTTAATTCACATTGTAATTAATTAATCGTAATTAATGCGCTAAAGTCCCGGCCCTAGTTATTATAAGACATTCATGTCAAAACTTGGGTTTGTGATTCTGCTGAGGAACCCGGCTGAAGTCCCTGATTCCACCCAATAAGCATTAACACTGTATTTGGTGTTGGTGGAACTCGCGTATTAGCCTGACCTTTATCAAAAGAGTCTCTGGGGAATGTTATTTTAAATATTTTCACTGGCCCGTTTTGATCACGCCGTCATCCCTGACATTTGCTCTTCGAATGTCACCCGCTGACAACCTCCAGGGACGATTTGATGCATTTCTTGGAAGGTTTACTGCACTGAAGCCAACAATTGAGGGTCCACGTGTTTGCGCATCACCCGCTTTCTGCTCGACTTGAACCCAATAAATCCGACCCTGCCCCCCCCCAACCCTGTAGGTGGAACAAAGAGAGTTGTTGTTTTACGAGGGGCTTTGGATGTGTAATTACCCCCAATCTACTCTGCAGGGAGCTCCATAAACACACAACTACATACCTCCCCGCACCTGAGATTTACACTGAGCAGGGGGAACAGGGAGATTCACACCAGGACGTAAATTGGAGGGACAGCAAAGAACCTTTTCTCTTTATGCTTCAGCGGGGCAATAAAAATGAGTGAAATCAGCTTTTTTTTTCACAGTTACACGCACATTATGTGCTTCATTTAGTCTTCTTATTGAGCTTTGACGGTTTAAATCGAGGGAATTGTCATGTTTTAGCACCACCGATCCCATGAGCTGGCTGCAGGACTCTCCTTTGTGATTAAAAGAACACTTTCCCGAGCGGCTTCTTTTAATCAAGATCCCAAACCCGTTTTTAAAATGAGGTCGCCCCGAGATCCTGGTACTCGCCGGGAAATTTGCATACTGAGCGTTGCAGGAAAAGTGGTCGACCTTTTTTCCTTTTGAACCTCGGGGTGATTCCTCACGTTCCAAAGCGTGAGAGGGAGGGCCGTGCAGGTTGAGAGGGAGATGGCAAGTGCAAGAAGGAAGATTAAAGAGTGAGGGGGGGATGTGTGTAGTTCAACAAATCGGCGTCTTTTTTTTTTTCAACTGATGCAAAGGTTCAGACATGAAGGTTTTAGGGCTCAAATGAAAGGAAAGAGTCAGTTTGTGAAGACGGTGAAACCAGCATCATCTAAACAGACATTGACGTTGCTGTTGGCCCAAAATAAATCACTTGTCAAACAAAACAAAAAAAAGGACAAAAACCATATTATCGCACAGGTGTGCACACACGTGAGACATTTTCATTTAAGGAACGTTCAAAGGCGGCAGCGAAATTGAGGAAACAAGCTCTCACACGCGTGAAAGACACATGACCCCCGGGTAAGGATTTGCATTGTCAGGGAGATCGAGGTTTAAAAGCACCGGCTGACATACAAGCATCGCCGAGGCCCTGAGTGCTCACCCCTCTCCCGTCAATGTTTTCTCACCCTGCGGTTAATGTAAATGATTATATATTATAATTTATATTGACATTATTACTGAAAACCAGAGCTTGTTTTTTAGGTGTTTGGTTAGACTGTGGTATTCAACTACAAGGATTTTTTAATTTACAATGACCTCCATGTAAATCTTTTTTTTTTGTCTTTTTCAAAGATGTAAAATATGGAAAGCAGCTCTTTGTAGTTGGTATGATGAAATGCACGCGGGGTCTCGGGGGGGAGGGGGGGGGGACTGGACGGAGAAATTGGGGAGCAGGTGGAATCAAATCAAACATTTGCATTAAGACATTTCCCTGCGCGCATTTCTGTGGCACGTTATAATGAGACATTCATAAATGTAAATGAAAAGACGAAAGATACCCTCATGCATGAAAGGAAATATGTTTGGCAACGCTTGTTTAATTGGATTAGCAAGTGCGACGTCCCACAGCAGTCAGTGAGACATACATTTCCTCTGGTGATTGCTTTGAGGACGTTGTATACAAAAAGGTGTGTGTTCATCACTTACTTCCCTGTAGATTAATTGATCAGCTGCCATAAATAATTGTAAAAGCACATGGAGTGTGACAGGATTCATTTGCCACCTGTCACGCCTATATTACGCCTGATTGATATTTTCCATTTGCTTTCATCCTTCCGTACGTTAATTCTAACGGACGAATCACAGGCCCCCCCCCCCCCCTCACCGCCTCACCGCTGCAGCTTTACTTCATCGCTGCCCTTTGACCTCTGGCGTTCCGTCGCACAGTGCAAGCCGACTGCGGCTGATGCTCCCGAAGACGAGCCGGCAGGATCCGCCCACCCTTCATGTCCTGATGTGGGAGCCTTAGCCCCCCCCCCCCCAGCCCCTCCCCCTCCAGCATTCCTTGACTGGACTCGACATGGTGTCACGCTTCCGAGCGCCAAGGTGCTTATTTTCACCCGCAATGTAATTTTCCTTCATAAGTAAAATACACACAGGCAGCATTCCTACACATGAGGTCAGAACACGACACCCACTCATCAACAAATGCTCTCGCTGAATCAAGCGCTGTGTGTCTCTCGTTTTAAAGTAAGTGTTGCAAATAGCCAACAAGCTCTGGTTTCTCTTTCTTGTTTTTGTTTTTAGAAGCATATTCTAGTTTATTCTAAAAGCGGAGGAGTCATGACCCAGAGTCCAAGGTTGTGGGAATGTGTCGAGATGTTTACTATTCGGGAAAAGTTCTCACTTCACCGGGGTGGGGGGGGGGGGGGGGGGGGTTTATAACCTTGCCGGCGGTGACGCTGGGAAGCGTAAACAAAGGAGAGGTGCAAATGTACGACGGATAAACAGACGGGTCCTCCGGGAGGAAGAGAGCGAGTGAGGCGGCGGAGAGGTGGACGCCGCACAAGGCTCCACTGTTGGAGGCCCCGGGACGGGGGGGAAAGGAGCAGCTGTCTGGCCCGGGCGGGCGGGCATCGATACCCCCCACACCCCCCCCTCCCACCCCGGCCCCTCCTCCAGCTGTCAGGGGGCCTGGAGAAATGACCGATTCACACACAGGACATTGGGACAGTGTTCGAGGGGGCTGCGCTGCATACACAGGAAGAGGCGTGTTCCTCACAACGTGCCCCCTAGAATACTTGGTTTCAAGATGTCCTTTTGTTAAAATGAAGCGTACGGGGCGGTGGGGATGAGCGCCATCGCCGTGGCGGTTCCAACGTACTGCGGCCTCCGCTCCGATGTGGTGGAAAAGTGGAAGAACCAAGACTCTCTGGCCGAGGCCAGATTGCAGGGGGCTTAAATCAGAGGGCGTTACCTCCGACTTCCTGCCGGCACTGAAGGCGCAGGAAGGAACATAAAAACTTACACTGATGTGAGCAGCCAGTGTTTTCCTTCCATTGGTCACCACCAGCCTCCATGCTGCACTGGGTAAACACTGCAGGCCGTTTCTTTGAACAGGAACAGGATCTGCAGCAGGCGGACGTCGTCTCTGCTGCAGCGGATACCGCGCTTGTAAATGTCACCTTGTTTTTTGTGTGGTTGTACATCCCCCTACCTCGGGAACCTCTTCCCCCGACAGCTTGCTTCCTCCGTATCAGACGCAGCAGCGTCAGAAACAGATGATTATCAAGTAACTCACTTCTGCAACACTGCAGCTAATCGACTTTCTGTCAGTTAGAAACCACTGCAGACACGACCGCGTTGGATTTCCATAACTCATTGCATCAGGTCCCCCATGTGATCAGCCGGCATGCACAGGTCTGCGCCGGCATGCACGCGGGGGGGTGTGCGGCGCCCGCAGCTCGCACTGACAGAAGCACACACAGTTTGCATTGCTGCGGCGACCTTCAACAGATGTTCAGCGAATGCAAGACGAGGCAAGAAGCTCCGTGGAGCTTATCGGTTAAGCATGGGGGGGGGGGGGCAGTTCCCAAGTTAGGTCGTTACATTCTGGCTACGGATGTAGCCTTGCTTGTCAGGGGCGAGGGGGGGTTACTGCTGGAAAACAAACGACCACATCTTTGCCTGATAACACATGAAAGCGAAAGGGCCCAGGCTGTGTCTGTGTGTGTGTGTGTGTGTGTGTGTGTGGGTGGGTGGGCAGACAGTATGAGCTCATACCTCTCTGCACTGCGTTATCTTAAATCAGCACATGAGAGGATTCCCGGCGAGCCGTCGCCCCCCCCTTTGAAACCCTCCCTGCGTGTTTGTTTATGTCGAGCGCTCGCGTGTTTCGGGGATTACATCTTTTCTTCCCCTTTGCCCGAATTCCCCTCCTCGTTCGCCTCGAGGGAATTCAACAACGAAACCCCTCCACCTCCTGACACACACACACACACACACACACACACACACACACACACATCTTGTTCAAATGCACACTCCTGCCCTGTGGACAGGATTAGGAACGGTTATTTCATGCAAAACACAGCAAGCGACGTGATGAGAGTCAAGATCATTTTGTGAAACTGCCCCCTTGGTTGGGACAGAAAACATCTAATATTTGTTGCACCACTGTTTCCTCCATCGTCCCTTTGGGCCCCGGTGGTCAGGCTAATTGGGTCTTTGGGGGAATAAGGTTGTCAGCAGCAGTCAGAGCTACCCAGAGAGAGCGTCGGGGGCCTTGATTGATGTGCACGAGACAATCCCTGCTAAAAAGGCCCCTGCAGCGAGAATGCACACACCGCTGCTGATTCATTCCATGTTTAACAAAGGCAGAAAAGAGCAGGAGAGTTTACTTATGGGCGAGCAACCTTCTGTGAATATAATTTTAAAAAATCGTTACATTGCTTCTGTCAATATCCCCCCCCCCCCTTTTGTTTTCATGTATTGTTTCATGTCAAACTTGAGTCACAAACTTTAGTATCGGACAAATGGAAATGTTGACACGGCTCCATAAAGGAGTCCTGGGGCTTCTCAAGTCAGTAGGACGGATCCTGTGAGACTCATGAATATTCCAACCAAAACAAACCAAACTGTGTTGCGGTCGATTCCACTTAAAACCTCAAAAAGGCTAAAGGAAAAGTCAGAGGACCACCGAACTCATTTCCATACATTGTAAATAATACTGAACAAACTATTCAATAGCTTATTTATAGTATTTCATGAGTGGAACGCCATCGGATAATAAAACTACCACACAGGACATCTCCGTCCATCTCCTGCACAAACATCCCCCGAAAACCTCCATCCCGGGAGAAAAGAAAAGGGATGTCACACTTCCTGCAGCTCAAAACAACCGGTCCATGGAGTTAATATGTCTCCTTCTATGTATTTGGCAAAGCAAATTAGCGAGGTATGAGCCCACGCTTCCTAAAGGCAACAAATATTGCATGAACATCGCAGCTTGGTACCGGCATGGGAATAATGACTTCTCTGGGATGTGATTTTCACATAATGTAGTCATTTCAGAAAAGTCTACTCGGGTCAGACGAGCTGCCCTCGTGGATTTGTTTAAATTGGCTGCTAAACTCAGACAAAGAGAAGCAGCAGTGCACAGACGCAGGTACGCAGGCAATTACACAGTGAATGATTTGTAAAAAGAAATGAATTTGACCACGGAGCCTCATGCTGCTGTTTGCTAATTGATGTGTGAAATTATCAACATTCAGGAACAACCTTGAACCATGGAAGGAAAACCTGTCATCACTGCGGCTGAGAATATGCACGATGAATTCATAACAGCCACTATGAGACCCTTCCAGGTGTAATGTGCTTGTTCATCCCGGGGCTCGTCCTTCCATATAGAGCACAGGCAGTTTACATCAACACACACACACACACACACACTATTAGATGAGTAATTGTCTGCTATGACAGAAACAGGTGACGGTCCCCTGCTTGTTTAACCCTCCCTTTTGTTTCCCCTGACGTCACAAGGCAACGATGTCACTCGCGTGTCCAGTCTTAAATCTCTCTCTCACCATGTTGAAGATACCATATATATATATATATATATATATATATATATATATATATATATATATATATATATATATAAAAGCTAGATGTTTTACGGCGGAGTCTAGAACGTCGGGACATGGCGGCCATCTTGGTAGGGGCAGCTCGCTCAGCCATAACATTGTGTTGGTAGTGGTACATGCACTTTAAATGACAATAACTTGCTCCATTTTCCACCGATTTGGACGGTTTCAACGGTTCGGTTTGTTATAAACGTTGCATATGTAGTGTAGACACTGCATACATACAGGAATAATGTTCTGTTTAATGTCACTTTCGTAGGAAAACCGCGTCATAAATACATCTCTGTGCAGGGCGGGGATTTCAACATGCTGCATTTATTGATGTATATTTGTAAAGGGAAGTCTTGTACCCATTATAGAACATTATACTATTTTTTAGAACATAACATAATTATTCCTAACATAATTATGCATGTATGCAGTGTCATAACTACATCTCTGACGTTCATAGCAAAACCGAACCGTTTAAAAATCGGTCATTTAAAAAGTGCAACGTTATGGTGAGCGAGCTGCCCCCCCCCCCCCCCCCCCCCCCTCCTCCGCCCCAGGCCGATGAGCTGCTCCGCTGATGACTCACTCCTGAGTCATGTTTGGGTGGTCTGAAATCCCAAATATACTGTAAAATAATTCATCCGTTTGCATTGCCTCCCGCCCGCCCACCTTGTGCCGCGGATAATGACCCCGTCCGGGGTGATGAATGCTTTACAAAACAAAACTTTTCTGCTGACTCCTCGCGCCGCTGAAATAGAGAGTTGAGCGTCTGCAGGCATTTTCTTTTGCTTTTTATCTCTCTGCAACACACGGCCTCAAAAAAAAAAAAAATCCCTTCAGTCTGCGGAGGCCGTCATGCTTTCAGATAGCGTAAACGATAACACAATCTTATTGTGTGGTCGCACCAGGCGCACACAGCAGGCTCACATGCGCACACACACAACGAAGAGACACCAGTGCTAAAATGATGCGGTTTACCCTTAGTTCCTCGTAGCCGCCGCTGTGTAGATTCTTAACGGCGTTCATCCGTTTCTTGCAATTATATCACATCAAAATCTGTTCAATTTTGGATTCATGCATCGATGCACCGAGATGATTGAGGATTTTTTTCCTGTCCTTGAGCTACGGTTAGTTAACCGGCTAACCAGATACGAGTTTCTCATTTCTCATTCTTCTGACCCAACTCTTCACCAACTAACTTTTTTGTCGACCAAAAAGTACTTCAAATCATCCCGTTCATATCTAATTTGAAGACGCATTCCTACTCGGGACATGATTTGTTTTCCTCCCAAAGCAATCAAAAAAATAAATATTTCATTTCTTTCTTCTCTTGACATTAAGTGTGAGCTGCAGTGCTTCCAGCATTTTCCCTGCCCCCCCCCCCCTTTTTTCTTTTTTCTTCCTCCCCTTTCTTTAATTCAGCAGAATTAGATGTTGAGGCTTCTGTAATGGCCCCCCGGAGGCATGAATTTATGAGAGTCAGAGAGAGCAAGGTAATTACCGTCAAGACTTATGGGCCTCAACCAAAAGCACAAATACCCACTTCAAACGCCGAGAGAGAAACGCAAACACGGGAGGAAGATAACTGCTTTGCAGTATAACCCCCCCCCCCACCCCTCCCCCCTCCCAAACCAACCCGCTTCCATCACGCAGGGGAGGCCTTGTTTATGGAAAACGCCGCTACGAGCAGGACTTCATCTTCGCGTGTGGCTTCGATGTTCAGTCTCAATGTGGGAAACACGTTGTTGTGTAGTGTTGGGTAGTATTTTTTTTTAAGATAAAAAGATGCAAGTTCTCGTGTGCAAACAGCTTGTGCGCGTTGTGCCACCTGAAAGCGAACATGTTCCATTTTTTCATTTAAAAACCCAATTTTTCCTCGTTTTTTTTTTTTAAAAACACATCAAATGAGCTGTAATTTGGAGCCTGCTTTTAGCATCGAAAATGAAAAACCACAAATGGCGCACTCCGTCGATAGTTTTTTTCTTAAACTATCTCATTGCCTCATTTGTACAGTCCAGAGCCTGCATTGATCCGGCGATGCGACCGTCACGCCGTGGGCGATCAATAGCTCTCAGGGAGGCATTAACGAGACGCCGCTCTGCTCTCTGCTCGCTGCCATCATTTATGAACATCGAAAAACACGCCCACGCGGGATATCGAGGAGACTGACCCCTCAAAAAGGTGAACAGTTCTTTAAAAACCTTTGAGTGAAACTGCTTTTCGGATGGAGCCTCGAGGCTTTTCCCAGAAGCTCGTCACTGCTCTGCATTTGAACACATGGTCAATGTGGGGGCGCCGTGATGCCTGGAAATGGTCAAAAAAAATAAAATAATAAAAGAGCAAAGCTATTCAGCAACGTGTGAGGAATAATCTGCATGCGAAGCACCAAACAAACTCTACAAATGATGGATAGTGTCTAAAACTCAAATGAATGGCCGCCGTGTGTTGTTGATCGTGAATGACGAACCGGTCGTGCCCACCAGCAGCTCCTATTTCCCACTGAATGGTGTTTTGCGGGACGCAGCGTCTTTTTATTACAGCCGAGAGCGGGATCTTTCCTCCGCCCGGCGCCTCGGGAGCCGCTCTGCTCCCAAGATTTCGTTTTCACTTCCAAACGAACTCGGGCCTTCGTCCACTCGCACCCGCAGCGGAGAGTCTTCATTCAGAAACAGGAGGTGACTCCATGTCAACTCGGGGGCCACTCATTGGGATATTGAGCTCCTTGTAATATGCTTTACTTTGTTAATATTGAGACACATGGGTCACACATTATATTCTGTTTGTTTTAAGTATTTTATACAATGAGAAGACGGAAAAAAGGAAATTCCTACCGATAGTTCGATGAAAATCGGGTTTTGACAATAAATCTAACAATATGACTATGAGATAAAAAAGTTAGTCATCATGACGTCAATCGTTCGTCTCGAATGTTCAACATTGAGGGGAAACTTCTCATTTTTTATCATTATTGATCGTCATTGGTCCACGGGGGAGATCTCCTCCGAAACAACACACTTCATCAGAAATGAATTGTCTGAGCTGAACGCAGCAATGAAACTCCTTGCAAGTCCTGAAAGTAATTGGCCCCGGGAGGGGGGGGGGGGGGGGGGGAGCAGGAGCTCTTTTTTTAATGTTTTAATAAAAGCACGCTCCTAATCCATCTGCTTCTGAACGTTATTAAAGCCGGACCGTTTCATTTTACTGTGAAACGCTGGGAGGTAAATGTTGTTGCTTTTCGATCTTCCCGTTTTTTTCCCCTCCTTTTGACAAACGACGCGGGGGGGGGGAGCCACAGCTAGGGGAACGTGGAAAAAAGCAGCACACGGACGGCACCTCGGGCTCGTTTAAGGGGGAGACCGAGACGCACTGATTCTCTAAAAGGGGAGACTGAGCTCAAGAGGGTGTGCGCTCGGGTTTTAAGTCAACGGACCGGATGTTACTGATTGCAAACACTGGTGTGTCTGGACAGAATTAGTGCGCGGGAGGCCCGAGGAACCACGTTTGTTTCCTTTAGCACACGGTGGTTCCACACGGGACGTTTCGAATCACGTCTGGAGGGGAAAAGTGGACTCAAATTCCTCCACAAAGTAATCTCACATCGACAAGCAGCGGCTCGGGAGGTCAGAGAGGGTCATCCTCGGTTTTTGTTGTCTTTTCCCACTTTGAGTTCCCACCCAGCGGAGAGCAACGTTACATTACATTACATCGCATGTCATTTAGCTGACGCTTTTATCCAAAGCGACTTACAATAAGTGCATTTCCAACCATGGAGATACAAACTCACAATTTTCACCAAACAATATTCTCACATGGGCGCCTATATGAGCAGATGAGTGACTACATTCGGATGCACCGGCATACATGCATAAGAGGCATTATTTGACTAATACGACTTCTATTTGTCTATTGAAGGATTATTTTCCATTACAATTCCTTCCTTGTTTTTTATTTTTATTTTTCACACACAGTGTGTTGAGGTGCAATGAATAAACCGGGAAACGACATAATTACAGCGTTGTGATTCTCTCGAGGGATCAACTCTCTCTGTGGATGTTATTTTTCACACTTCAGCCGCCACCTACAACCCAAACCCACAGTAATGCACCTCAGGGGGCTTGTGAGGGACTTCAACATCCTCACTAAAATAACAACAGAATCTCTTTTTCGGCTAACAACAGCGTTGAATCCGACACAGAGAATCATAATAAATCGAAGCGGTCTCCGGCCTCTGACTGTCTGGGATCACACATTTTAATATAGCCGGAAAATACATGTCACATCTTTGTTTTTCTCTTTTTAAACCCATCTAGGAGCATTAAATAATGCTTCCTGCTAACCGAGGCTAACGCTAGCTCCCGGGGGGGGGGGGGGAGTCGACTTTGTGGTCATGAAAATGGGGAAGAAAGAACTATCTGCACTATTGTGGTCATCACAAACCTGGCTGCAGGGATGTAAATATGTGGAAAACGGAGCGGCTGAAGCGACATAAGTCACCTGACCAGTTGCATTCAGTTGATTCCTTATCACTGGAGCACCCTCTACTTTACTGTCTCCTCCACCTCGCAGCGGGGTGAAAGATAGATGGAGACTCTCGTTCTGCATATTGAGTCGTAAAACGTTGCCTGGCATTTGCAATTCAAACACAATGATGCACCCCCCCCACCCCTGCCCCCCACCATTTTATTTCTAAAATCGATATTTCCTTTCAGCAGCGTTTTTTGCTGACGTGTCAGAGGGCTGATATGAGCTGAATAAGATGGTGGACCACAGTGTCACGTGACACATTCGCATCTCTTCACGTGTGTGTAGAGATTCGTGAAAACAAATGTTAGTTCCCACGGCAACGGGCGGCTGAAAACATCAGCTCTTCCCGCTCGGACAGACGATGGGAGGAACTCCCCCGGTGTTTATATCAGGAAAATGTCCCGTAACGCGTCTTAAGTACCGACAGAGACGCCTTTGTGGACCGCAGCAACAGGCGCGTCACGCGGCATTAAATGGTTCGTTAAAAAAAAAAAAACACTTTTTAATGGTTTCCATGCCTGAGTAGTTGTGCTGACCATATTGTGTCCTGGAAAAGAACACACACACACACACACACGCGCACACAGGGGTTTTTCCAGAAGTCCATTTTGTATAAATATCCGAAAACCCAAAACCAAAAGTGACGCCTCTCCTCAAATTGGAGGCGTCGGTTAGACTTTTTTTGTGTGAGTGTGCGCACAAAGGACAGACAAAAACAAGAAGAGTCGTCAAAACCGTCAAAAACTCAACTGTTGGTTTGCGGACTCCTCTGCATCGGCTCCACAAGGGACCAAACTGTGAGAGTGTGTGTCCGCGTGTGTGTGCGCGTTGGCATGTTTGTACACATGTTCTTACAAGTGTCTGTGAGTGAATCTCTGGGCTCTGTGTGTGTGTGCGTGTGTGTGTGTGTGTGTGTGTGTGTGTGTGTGTGTGTGTGTGTGTGTGTGTGTGTGTGTGTGTGTGTGTGTGTGTGTGTTCTGTCCCGGGAAGAGACAACAGGAGGAGAGGCGAATGCACCGTGTTGTTGTTTTTGTGTTGTTGTGTTGTTGTGTTTGTTGGGTTACGCCGAGGTGTCGGAACCACCCAGGTCACCCGGGGCGACACAATGGCCCCCGCGGGGGGCAATCAGACACCTCCTGAGGAATTCACGGGGGTGGCTTACGAGGAAGGAGGAAGGAAGAAGGAGATCTTCTGAAAAGGTGTCCCTGGGTGTGCCGAAGGAGAATTGTTCATTCTCTTGTGTTCACCTTCCCCCCCCCGCACCCCCCCCCGTCCGTGGGCGTTTTGTGCCTCTGGGTCATTATCGTGTGCCTCCAACTCGTTTCACGATGAAGTCGAGGAATTTGGAAGCGGGGCGTGTTATTCGCCCCGGCGGTGTGAGTGATTCCAGGAGCGGCTGTGAGACCTCGTCCCGGACCCGGGCGGGCCCGGAGGCGTGTGGACACACAACCGTGTCTGCAGTGTTCTTTATGGACACTCGTAAAAAAAAATACACACCCGTGACACAACGTAAACACAGTAAAATACTTCCAACTATCTGATCTGACACCGGGAACATTTTCTGCAGACAGTGACGCAGTCATATAAACTGCATCATTGATTCCACCAGCAGGTCTGTGAGGAAATGATTTTCTTAGACTGGACACCCAGAGGCGGAGGAGGGCGTTTGAAATCACACTGTCAAATGTACGAAAGAGCTGGGGTCGTTGTCCAGAGTCAACATCCGATTCGTTTGCGCCACGTGGCTTGAGCTCCATGTCCCACGTCAACGTGGAGCCAGACGCCTGACCCCTGGTTGCCCCTCTGGCTTGAATGTAAGAAAACCACGGGTTAATAATGCAACGTGAGTCGCTTTGGACAAAAAAGCGTCAGCTGGAGTGACGTGTGACGATGCATTCAACACTGAGCTGAAATTGTTAACACAAAAACTGAGTCTCACAGAGTGAATTTAACTCCGTTGGATGTTAGTGCTGGCGGGAAGTCACATGTCAAGAAACGTATCCATCAGGAAACTCCCCCT
Source organism: Pungitius pungitius (assembly GCF_949316345.1). Classification (NCBI taxonomy): domain Eukaryota; kingdom Metazoa; phylum Chordata; class Actinopteri; order Perciformes; family Gasterosteidae; genus Pungitius; species Pungitius pungitius. The sequence continues at coordinate 16,598 of NW_026909852.1, read as the reverse complement.
CAAGTCTCACGTTGATGGGGTTTTTTTTTTTTACCCTTCCGCTTGTGTGCGAATCAAACAAATGAGATTCAAAACGACAACGCTGTTCTTGGCTTCCCCCCCCCCCCCCCCCCCCCATTTCACACAAAATGAATTCTGAGATTTGCAGCACACGAGGAACAAGGAAAAAGCTACCGTGCACGTGGCTGTGTGTGTGTGTGTGTGTGTGAGCGATTGATTGCATGTAATCAGGTGGCATCCTGCCTCGATACCGTAATTGAAATTGTTCACCAAATCGACCCCTTGGAGGCCAAATAGCCACCGGCCTGTTTGCGTGTGATCAAAGATGGACGTGCACGTGGAAAAGGCGTAACGCTGCTACACTGGAAACGTGTCATGTTCAGTCAGACTGAGTTCATTATGGTTCTGTTTGCACTCTTTGTACAGAGACCCACAAATAGACATGCAGCAAATACAAGGACAACGAAGCTGATTTTAAAAACCTTTAGAAAAGGCAGAAACGGTCAAAGGTCTGGACACACCTTCCCGTTCAATTGGACGGTGTATCAACATCATCCGATGTGTCTGCAGGTCAAACTGCTTCTGTAAGTTGTAAACAATAACACAGCGGAGCGATGGTGCAGAGCGAAGATGTGCAGCAATAAATATTTGATTGGTTCACAGATTGCTTTGTATGCCGGAGGTTTACAATATGCATTACTTCATATATAAGAGGGACAAAAAAAACGGTTTACAGCTAACACAGAAGACATGCTATATAGTTAAGAGAAATGTAGTCAATTGATATATATATATATATATATATATATATATATATATATATAGCAGCAGCGATATATATATATATATATATATATATAAATATACACAATTTGTCAGTGATGCTATATTGAGCGCATACATGTCCCTCTTTGATGTAGAAAGCAGGAACGTCGCCTCCAGTCTTTAGCTGCAGCTTTTCAAATGTGAACAAACACAGACTCTATTCCACTTGACATCTTCGCTGCTAAATGTCAACACTTCCAAAAGCTCCCCCCCCCCCCTCCCAGCTCACACACTCCCTGCGCAAACACACTGAGCGGGACAACGACCAGGACGGGTCCCCCCCCCTCCAGGATCTCCATCCATGACATCCTGCAGCCTGCGGCCCTCCAACTGGCCATTCCCGCTCTGTATGGCATGCACGGAACGTACAACACTGCACGTCCAGGCTAAGTAACATTGTAACCCCCCCCCCCCACCACCCACCAGATTACAATCATGCAGTAATACAAAATAACAATAATCCACATCAACACAATGAAATGAAAGGTCTTTACCCCATGTGTTTTTGTCTTTGTGCTGAACTGAGCTAACCGTTTGCAGGCTGAATCTGGGATTACAGGGAAGACTTCGTAATCTCCACATGCTTCATCTCACAGATGGCTCATGTGCAGGAAAAACCGTCGTCTTTCCTCCCCAAAATACCTCATATCTACCAATTTATAATTTAGCGGGTAAGTAGAGGCAAAAACAACACCTTTGCTTTGGTTTTAATGATTAGATTAGAGGGTTAGATGAGGTCGATCAGGCAAACGATGTTATCCGCCGTAAAATGCTGCGCTGCATAATTAAAGTGCTGAAGCGGCCTGCGTTGTGTTTAGCGTTGTTCTCCCACGTTCTGACCTTCTGGAGTGCAGCCTGCAGCCCAGTCGCCCTTTTACCAAAGCAGCAGCGATTCCAGGAACCCATTGGAACATAGCAGCAAAGTGTAAACGCTATTTTTAGGTCCTAATTTTAGTGCAATGGGGATCCGTACAAGTTGAGACTATTTGTTGGAAAAGGGGTCTGAGATGAGATGAAGGTGACAAATGGGAGACGATTTTCACAGTGAAATATGAACTTCATATTAACGTCGTTCTAAATTCCTTGACTTCACATGGATCAACAACTTCAGTCATAGATAAACAAGCCAAAACAAGGCTGAAAACATCTTAATGTGTTATTTAAGAATGGAAAGCTAAAAAAATGTTGTTTTTGTACCAGATTTAGCTGATAGCCTGTTTCCATAATTTACAAAACAGGGTGAAACCATTTTTTACTACGGCTGGACCTGCAACGTAGTGATGCCCATGCAGTCCTGCACACACACACACACACACACACACACTTAAACAAACAGTATAAAAGTATGCTTAGTGAACTGAGACAGGATCTAAAGTACATAAGAGCCACTTGGTGTGTTTAATGTTCAACACGCCTCCGTCATGGACACATATTCTACATCTTCTTGTGCACTGAGCTCATTCATCCAGACTTTTCTCCACCAAGTCTCACAACAAGAGATAATAATCAAATTATCATTAACAACAGGGAGGCCTACCAGGTCCATCTGCCCTTTAATGTTCTGCACACACCGAGGCGGGCCGCTCTGCCAGCATCCCTGGGACTCTGCATCCATCAGCCCCAATGACCCCCCCCCCAACCACCAAGCCCCGCGCAGACACACACACACACACACACACACACACACACAGACACACACACACACACACACACACACACACACCCGTCTGCTGCCTGACATGAATTACATTTCCGGCTAAACAAAGAGTCCCCGCGTGGAGGGTGGAACGGGCATGTGAGTGCATAGCAACAGGGGGGGGGAAAGGAGCCTGATGAATAGCTGTTGCACGTACAGCCACTTATGGTTGACCCCGGGGGGGGGGGGGGGGGGGGGGAGACCCTGATTAACAGTGACTGCATTGGGCACTGTAACACCGGGGAATGTCTTAGATCGAAGGAAATGGACCCAGAGGGCTGATTGAAATGGGAGGAAAGACACTTAAAAAAAGGACTGTTGTGTCGGTATCACATGTAACAATAATGCATTTAAATTTCCTCCTGTGATGTGAAAAGGTAAGACAAAGAACTTAAAGAAATCACGCACACACACAATGCGGTTTGTGTATGCCACCTCGTGTTTGGTGACTTTGTGCGAGCTGTCACCAGTGATACATATTCATAACAAACAGACTCCTTTTGCGGTGAGACGTTGTCATTGGAGGTCCCTTCACGCCACCAACCTGCAGCGGTCCACTGGAAAGGTTTCTCCAGCGCATGCATTAATTCATCCGGGCCCGTCACACGAGGAGCGGTGGAGAGACCTGAGAGAGAGAGAGAGAGAGAGAGAGAGAGCGGACTCCCTCGCCGCCCTCCGAGAAGAGGTCACCCTCTCTTCGTCTCGCTTCTCTCCCTCCGCTCGCCTTTTGAGTGACAATCCATTACGCTCCTCTCCGTGTTCTTATTGTAACCGGCTCGAAACTTTGACCCCTCCCTGGATCTCGCTCGAAGGCCCAGGCATTTCAGCACAGCTTCTGAGAAGTCAAAGTGTAACAGAAAAAAATATATCGTAGATCATTAAGAAATCTATGGTCCCAGTAGAAAGCGTGACCGTCTCAGCGAGACCGGTACCGTTAGTACGTTTAAACCCGCGCCGTCATAGCTGGAACCCTCAGAATGAGGTCATGGGTCAGGTCGGTTTTAGAGAGCGTGAAAAAAAAAACACATTACATCATCAATTAAAAGGCCTTATGTTTCACGTTAAAACCCATTGGCCCTGCGTCTGGCATGCACGCTGCACACGACAGCAGTAACGTTACGGGCCTGCAAACCCAGTGGTTAATCAAAAGCGGGGTTGTTTGAAGCATTTCTTCACGCCCGTTAATGCGGCGGGTTTGGAGAATTTACACATGTTATTCCAGCCCCGGCTCGTTCGGGGCAGTTCCCGTGGCGCTCGTTTTGAAATACGTTCCTCGCGTGAACCGCACGCCAGTCGTTTTATTGGGGAAACCAGTGACGGCCGTGATAAATAAAAGAAACCCGAGGGCGCAGCGCGCCGACGAGAGGGTCGTTTCTCTCGTGCTTCCCCGAGGCCTCGGGCCAGAATGGAGCTGTCAGGAGCCGATACAAAAGCAGAATTAAATGGACAAATCTCTCTCTCTCTCTCCTCTCTCTGCCGTTACCGATAGTCCAGGAGGCTGCGAGCTGCTCTTCGGAGGTCGCTCAGGAAGCCACGGCTCTGGTCAACGAAGCCCCCCCTCATGCGCAACGCGTATGCATGGTTCTCTCTGCTTTTTTCTTCTTTTTTTTTTTTTAAACAGAAGAAGAAGACAAACACAAAGCATTTATTTCTCTGCCTGTCAGTCATTGCAGCTGCAGCAGAAGCGTGCGTGGGTGGCTTTTTTTTTTTTTTGATGGAGCTCATTTAAATGCGCGGCTGTTTGTGCCTTTTTTTCGGATTCATCCTCACAAACAATAACGGGAGCGTTTTGTTTCTCTCTGAAGCCAGAGTGACATGATGAGCAACCGTGTAAGGATCTGATCTACCTTCCCCTTTCTCTGATTCACTACACAAGGAGGTTGCAGAACTATTGCAGGGTGTGACAGCATGGTGCATTGTGCACTCGTTTCAAGTGACATTTTTTATTCTGTTCTGAGGTGAAATGCAAATGCATTTACTCTCATCACAGCGCTGCATTGGAGCCCACTGTTTTTAGTTTTTTTGCAAAGTCTGATCAATCACCTTGTGGTTGACTTTCCTTTCAGCGTTTTCCTGACAGATGTTAATAAAGTAAAACCAGCAGAAAGTGCAGCTCCATGCGGAACCCTCCTCCTTGTCCTGCAGGCTTTACCAGAAGGCCTTTTTTCTAAATGTTTTATTCAACAGTCTTGTATTTGTTACAAAACCCAAAGAAGAAAAGACAGTATTATATTAAATCACTGGGATATAGAGTAAAGCTTCTCAAGCACAGGGTTTACACGATCAGTCGCAGATCAGCAAAGCTGCGGTGAGCTCAGCTCGCCATTGTGCTGCCCCCCCCGCGTGTCGACTCCGGCCCTCGGATTTGAATGCAGCTTTTTGTGTGGCGTAGCTGCGTTTGTAAAGATCGCAGGATCAAGGATGTTGATGCCGATTGTTGTTCCGGTGCAGCATGCAAAAACAAAGGCAGGTAAGCAGGGCCCACACACACACGCACACATACACACACACACACACACGTCTAAACGAGCAATCGTTTGCTTCGGCGTGCGGTTTCATTGACCTTTGACCTGCCTGGGGGGGGGGGGCGTGCAAAGTACATTTAATGAAGGTTTACACGGCGTGGGAAGCCCGGAGAGGAGTCACGGAGCACACGCGTCGCTGCGTGCTCGTCCTCCAGCGGGACGGAAGGTAAAGACCCCTCGCTGCCAAGCGCACTCAGGAGCGAAGGTCGGCCAAGGACTGGAAGCCATCTGATGCGTCGCTGTGACTCTTCTAACCTCCTTGTTGATTTACGGCAGCTGAGACGTGTGACCGTATCTCTCATCGCTTTTGACAGCGCGCGGCAAATGAAACGGATTCATCTCCAAGTCCTGCGTTTGAGGCGTCATTGGATACTGGGCCGAGGCCAAAGTATCCCCCGTCTCATCCCTCCCTCCCTCATTGATTCAGCATCCCCCAGAAGGTCAATGCTGTGCGAAACAACACGGACAACAAGGTTTAGGCGTTTTTAACGGGATGGTTTTGGCGTTTTTTGGGGGGAAGGCGCCCACTGGGCCTGGTGTTTAGGGAGCAGGGTTGAGGCCACTCTCGTGTTAGTGCCTCACAGCTGGAGCGAAGCATGTGGCTTTGATCGCGGCCGCAACACCAATGTTTTCCTACGGCACCGCGCCGTCTCTTTTTCTCTTCTTTTCTTTTTTTTCTTGCAGTTTTTATAAGTGCATTGAAGTTGAAATATTCTTTTCCCGCTGCCCTTCTTGTTCTGATGCCGGTAGATGTGGGAGACACACAAAAAAAAGAAAATATCCATATAAGCATGTTGTTATTATCAGTTTTTCCACTTTCCACGTCGGCATTGAATCCATTCATCCTCGCTAGTTACATTCGGCTGTTCGGTCCGACTCTCACATTGTGAGTAATTGTCTTTTCATTGCACACAACTTGGTTTAGGTGACAACCTATGACTGTTTAGAGCGTGCAGGATGCAGATTACGTCTCGCTGTTCCTCGAAATTGTCCCACAATAAAAAAAAAAGGACAAAAGAAATACCGCACAAGGGATACAATTTAAATCATCAGACAGGAAAATAAAAGTTTCATCATGGCCTTTACTTTTAGAAAAGTGCGAGACCTTTTGCTTTATTGAGTTGCCCTTCAGAAGTTTCCACGTAACAAGAAAAAGAGTAAATATGGAACAATTTGTCTCCGTCTACAGTGATTGGTCCAAAGACATCTTTTTCTCTGAGTAAATCCATAATAAAAACATCCATTTTTTTCCAAACAATGAAGGAGGGAGGCTCAGGGCGGCTTTTCTCTTCGGGACAGAAGCAACCGACAAAAAGGTCTCTCTAATCAAGACGAGACTTCAGCAAATGAAAAAGGACGGGCGATGGGGTCGAAAGAGAAGATAGAGGTCTTTTCTATGCCTCTGCGCCTGTGTGACAGCTTGAACCCCCCCTCCCCCCCCCCCTGAGAGGGGCAGGTCTGTCCCCCGCAGGACCAAATTGGCTGTCAAAAGCTTGCCAGAGACGACCCTTCAAAACAAGCAGCCCTCTCATGTTCCTCCTGTAATGTGAACTGGGGCAGAGAGAATGCAATTAAGCGCTCCCCTTTCGTATGTCATCTCTGTCATGTATGAAAAAAAAAACACAGAGCAGCTCTTGTAACGATGACTCCCCCAACAGTCATTTAGCGCAGGTGTGTGGGATCCTATTTCCTCGACAGAGATTGTCAAAACTGTTCTGCACTATCTGCTATTAACGCTTTATTCGCCCTCCCAATTTGGAAAAAAAAAAAAAAAAAAGCTCTTTATTAAACCACAGAGCTTGAATTATATTACACCCTCGTGTCCGTAAATTTTTCCCCTACGACGGTGCTAATTGTCCTTTACTTGGCTTCAAAGGAGGGACGCAAAGCCAAGCCACTCCCCCGACGTCCTCATTAAATGTATTAAATCCAACGTCGGAGAGGCAGACGCAAAGTTGGTCGACACAAATTGACCATCGAGGGTGAAGAACAACTCTTGTTCTGAATGCAAATGAACAATAATGGGAATAAAAGCCCACAGCTCATCATCCCCAAAACAGCATCTGGTGAAATCCTGCATTTTCTATTAGAAGTCAAAATGTGAAGCAGGGAATTGATCAGTCTTCATTTCCAAAGACTCATATCATGTGTTCCTCTTTATTCATAGAGCTCATTAGTAAAAAAATGATTTAAAAAAAAAAAACCTTGAATAAGCTGCATAGTTGCACCAAGTGAGGTTCGCCTTTCTCAGTGATGGCAATTTGGTTCAACATCTGGTCTTCATCCACTTCGCTCCAGGCTCTGTGGATTTCTCATGCTTTTAATAAATGTTTCTCTCTTAAATGGATTGAATTGTGCCAGCAGGCATGAACGCATTCATCACCACACAGATCTCACTGTGGACAGGACTCCGTCTCCGCTTCGATTTAAGAAACCAAGTGCAGACAGATTCAAACCTTTTTTTTTTTTTTTTTTTTGCATCATTCTGAATTAGAATGAGAGCGTTTGCTGAGTGAGCGCCGCCCCCCCCATCCAGCCCCCCCCCCCGCCCCGGCACTCGTTTCCTCATCAGACGTGCCGGCGTGAGGCAGCAGAGGGGTGATCGATTGGAGGCCCCCGCACTCTCATCCTCGTGTGCTGCTCACATGATTGATCATTTACACACCGCACCCCCCCGCATGTCACACCTCTACAGAAAACACATTTTCGGTGCGTACGCACGTTGGGGCGAAGGCTAAAAGGGTGAAAGGTCACGACTGAAGACAGTGTTGTTCCCGAGCTCCATCCAGGAGGACGCTCCCACCAGCTGGCATTGTGCAATGGGAGGACATCCCCCCCCCGCCCCCCTCCCGCTCTCTCTTCTCCCTCGACACAAGGAGGGGGGGGGTCATTTACCAACTCCAGGCAGGTGCAGACGGGACTGATGACTTGTATGACACGTGAACTTCTCACTCTCTCATCACCCGCGATCCATCAGCGCCTCGGGGCTGACGGGGGAGGGAGGGGGGGGGGGGGGGGGGCGGGGACCACCAGGTGAATCGCAATTAAAACAGCCACATCACGGGGCCGTGTAAATTGAACGCAGACCGAAGGCAGGAGGCCGCAGGTTGCTCTCATTTCTGAGAAAGAAAAATGTAAATGGTCACTTCTTCTCACGCCCATTTGCCGCCGAATGAGAATCCTCACGCGAGGTAACTTTTTAGCGGCCCACAACTTTGCACATCAAAGCGTCTCATATGGAGTTTTTCAAAGTGTTAAAAGCATTCCCCCCCCCCCCCCCCCCAGTCATTAAATGTCACTAACGTGAGTGAGCGCATCCATGAGTCACGCTGGAGCGGCAGCTTAAGTGTTCCAGGCCCCCTCCTGGGTAAACACGTGCATTTACCTCACCGCCATTAAAAGGCCACTCAACGGAGGAACAGATGATTCCAGTCGGGGGGAGGTGGAGGGGGTGGTGGTGGTGGAGGAGGTGGTGGGGGGGGGGGGGGGAGACATCCCACAGTATCACACATTTTAAACCGTCAGTAATTATCCGACCGTCGTCTACACCGCGCCCTTTGACCTGCGTCACGCGTCTCTTGTTAGCGAAAATAAGCCCCCAACGAGAACACGCCTTGCATCCGCTGCTAGCAGGCCAATGTGTAAATGCATTTAAAGTGTGTGTGTGTGTGTGTGTGTGTGTGTGTGTTCACCTCTCACGTCCTCAGATTTTATTAAAGCTGAACTGCAATTGAAGTGTAAATTAAGAAATCTTCGTGTCTGATGTATTGCACCGGACAGACTTTTACTTTTACGGCTCCAAGCAATGGCTCAAATCTCTAATGGCCCCTCTAATTTAAACGAGTTTTAAATTCGCATTTCATATCCCCAGGTTTCCAGGATGGGAATCTTCATTAATAACAGGCTATTTAATTCCCCCCCCCCCCCCCCCCCCCATCGTGGAGAGGAGATGTCCACCACGATCCCGAGAGGCATCCGTTAACCTCACCGTGCCGGGCGGAAGATCAATAATCAACGTCACGTGGCTGCACTCGCTTTGCAATTCAAATGAAACGCGAAGCCGCCTCGTTTGTGAAAATACACGGTGGTGTACTTTTTTTTCTTCTTTTTTTTTTCGGTCACGGGTATCTAACCTTTCAAATCTGCTCTTGGCCTAAATTTCCGGTGCACAGGGAGCATCTCTTACTGCAGCTCCTCCTCACGGAACCTTGTTTTCACCCGTTTTTTAATGACCGGCTCTGTGTGTGTGTGGGGGGGGGGGGGGGGGGGGACGCTATAACCTCACAAACATGCATTTAGATGGAACCTTGCACCCGTGGAAATGAGTAGCCGGGAACAGACGAGAAAGGAAGGATATGTGAGGTTATTTGAAACGTCCCCAGAATCCAGAATAGACCAAAAAACCCTGCAGCAGGAGAAGAGAAGCATGCAAGCCTCCTCCGTTATGTCCGTGCACTAAATCACACCTCTTTTTGCCGCTGAACTTGGCGAGCGTTGCGCCGGACTGACGAGGCCGCGTGTCGCCATTCAATCCAAAAAGGCCTAAATCACAACTAATCCCACGTCTCAAAGAGCCTCACGACACCTCAGGTATCCATTACCCATCACGACGCAGTGTTAATAATAAATCGAACTTGTATAGCGCTTTTTTGGACACTCAAAGACGCTTTACATGGGGGAAAAAAACAAAAAAGGGGGTTTACGAAAAAGCTAGTTTGAACAGGTGGGTTTTGAGCACTGATTTGAAGGAAGGTAGTGAGTCAGAGTTTCTAATGGGCTGTGGGAGTGAGTTCCAAAGGGTGGGGGCGGCGATGGCAAAGGCTCGGTCCCCCAGGGTTCGGCGGTTAGTGCGAATGATAGGGGTGAGGCGGTTGGTGCCTGCTGAGCGGAGGTGGCGGGTGGGCTGGTGTTGTTGCAGGAGCTCAGAGAGGTAGGGCGGAGCCAGGTTATGGAGGGACTTATAAGTGAGGAGGAGGAGCTTGTATTGAATCCGATATTGAACAGGGAGCCAGTGGAGCTGTTCGAGGACCGGGGTGATGTGTTCTCTGGACCGGGTATGGGTGAGTAGGCGGGCAGCAGAGTTCTGGATGTATTGCAGTTTTTGGAGATGAGTGGTGGGAAGTCCATAGAGGAGGCTATTGCAGTAGTCGAGTCTGGAAGAGATGAATGCGTGGATGAGGATTTCTGCTGTTGACTGGGTAAGGGAGGGGCGGAGGCGGGCAATGTTGCGGAGGTGGAAGAAGGATGTTTTAGTGATGTGGTTAATGTGCGTTTGGTATGAGAGAGTGGAATCCATTATGATGCCGAGGTTGCGTACAGAGGGGGAGGGGGTGACATTGTGACCGTCGATGTGGAGGGTAAAGTTCTGGACAGAGGAGAGGAGAGATTTGGGGCCGGTGATGAGGAGTTCAGTTTTTTTGCTGTTGAGTTTGAGAAAGTTATTGTCCATCCAGGTTTTGATGTCGGAGATACAGTCAGTGATGGTGGAGAGGATAACCGGGGTGATGGATTTGGTGGCGATGTAGAGTTGGGTATCGTCAGCATAGCAGTGAAAGTTGAGTCCATGGTGGCGGATGATCCGACCGAGGGGAAGCATGTAGATGGTAAATAGGAGGGGGCCGAGCACGGAACCTTGGGGGACGCCGTGGGTGACAGGGGAAGTGTGGGAGTTGCAGTTGTTGACAGAGACAAAGTGGTGACGGTCGGAGAGGTATGAAGTGAACCAGAGGAGTGCTGTGCCGGAGATGCCGATTGATTGTAGACGGTGGAGGAGGATGGTATGGTTTATTGTATCAAAAGCTGCGGAGAGGTCGAGGAGGAGGAGGATGGATATGGAACCAGAGTCAGCGGCGAGGAGGAGATCATTTGTAACTTTAAGAAGTGCTGTTTCTGTGCTGTGGTGTGAACGGAATCCGGATTGAAATTTTTCGAAGAGATGGGAGGAGTGGAGATGTTGGTGGAGTTGAGTTATGACGGCGCGTTCCAAAATTTTTGAAAGTAACGGGAGATTGGAGATGGGTCTGAAATTGTCCAGGTTGTCAGGGTTAAGGCCGGGTTTTTTCAGGAGGGGAGTGATGGAGGCAAGTTTGAGTGGGGATGGGACAGATCCAGAGGTAAGGGAAGTGTTGATGATGCTGGTGATGAGAGGGATTAGAGTTGGTATGCAGGTTTTAAGGAGGGAAGATGGAATCGGGTCAAGCTGAGAGTTGGAGAATTTCATGTTTGTGAGAAGTTTGGTGGTTTCGGAGGGAGACAGAGGAGAGAAGGAGGGAAGGCAATGGAGTGTGAGTGGAGCGTGTTCATGTTCAGAGGGAAGAGAAGCGGAGGAAGTGGATGCAAGTGAACAGTGTATGGTATGGATTTTAGTATGATAGGATGACAGGAAGTTATTGCATTTGTCAGTAGTGAATGTGGAGGTTATATTGTCCTTGGGTTTAGTCAGTTTTGCAAAAGTGGAGAATAGTGTGCGGGGGTTGGAAGAATTTGAGTGGATGAGTTGTGAGTAGAAGTTGGACCGGGCAGTTTTGAGGGCGGAGTTATATGTGGTTACAGCTTGTTTGTAGGCTTGGGCATGGACAATGAGACCAGATTTTTTATGGAGCCTTTCAAGTTGTCTTTTTTGTTTTTTGAGATTGTGGAGATCTGGGGTGAACCAAGGGGCGGAGGTGGAGAAGGAGACTGAGGCAGTTTTGAGGGGGGCTGTTTGGTTGAGGCAGAAGGAGAGTGTGTGGTTGTAGAAGTTGACGAGATCAGAGGCAGTTGGATCTGAGGGAAGCGAAGAACTGGTGAAGGCATGGGATATGGATGCAGAGAGAGCGATGGGACTGATTGATTTCAGGTTACGGAATGTAATTGTTCTTGAGTGTTTGGCAGTGGGAGAGGGGGTAATAATGTCCAGGGTGATGACCAGATGATCAGAAATTGTGAGGTCGGTCAATGACAGGTTAAGTATGGTGAGGGAGGATGTGGAACAAACCAGGTCCAGGATGTGTCCATGATTGTGTGTGGGGGAAGTAACATGCTGGGTGAGGCTGAGGCCGTTTAAAATGTCCAAAAAGTCAGATGTGAATTTGGCTGTAGGGGAGTCAATATGGATGTTGAAGTCACCGAGAAGGAGAACAGATGGGGAAATGGAGGACAGCTGAGTTACAAAATCTGTGAAATCTGAAAGAAATGCTGGGCAGTTTTTGGGGGGGCGGTAGATGACTGCAGCGGTAAGTGATTGGGAGCCGGGAAGTCTGAAAGCGAGGTGTTCAAAGGATGATACAGCCGGGATGGAGATGGAGCGGAGGGAGATGTCGCTGCGATGGATAACTGCGATGCCGCCTCCTCGCCGGTCCAAACGGGGTTTGTCAATGTAGGAGTAACCAGGTGGGGTGGTCTGATTTAGTGCAATATATTCCATGGGTTTGTGCCAGGTTTCTGTGAGACAAAGTATATCCAGTTTATTGTCATTGATGAATTCACAGAGGAGCAGGCTTTTATTATTGAGTGATCTTGTATTGAAGAGTGCTGTTTTAAGAGGCTTTTGTTGTGAAGTCCATGTGGCGGAAGTTGAGACAGGCAGGAGGTTAGATGAAGTCACGTGATGAGTACGCAGATGACGTATGCGGATGTTGTTGTTCCTGTGTACGAGCGGGAGTGAGCTGCGGGCGGACCAGAGAGATGGAATACTGTTTTCGCCACTGAGGTTGTAGAGAAGGCTGCGTCTTGAGCCTCGGTGGATGTAGGGGCGACGACGGAGAAGGCAGTGTTGTTGCAGAGTTGTTGTGATATCCAGTGAAGGAGGTGCGCGGTGGTTGAATCTGAAGAGCTGCAAGGACGTGTATCGAAGCGCCATGGACGGAGCCGGGGATGGCAACAGCCGCGGAGAGGCCAACAAGAAAGCCACGAAAAGTAGCCGCATTGCTGGCAGGCTGCTCCGGAGTGCAGGTCGGCCGGTAGCCGGGTTGTAGTCCGGGTTGTAGTCCGCTGCCCGAGCAGAACACAGCGCGGTTAGGCCATAGGCAGCCCCGGGAGCTAGCTTGATGGTGGTCACAGCAGAGTTCCACCGTGACAGGCGGCAGAACCGGGCGACCAGGCAGAGATACAGTCCAGATCTTGAGGCAGGGTCAGATGCCACCGGTACCAGGCAAAATCAGTACGTAAAAACCGTTTAGTTTCAAACAAACTTTTTCGACCGGAGTGAGAAGCGGCAGCCAAAACGCGCCAGCGTCCTCTCTGAACTTCCTCTTCCTCTCCAAGGCATGCAAACACACCAAGGGATGAACAGCAAACATCTACTTGTTATGTGTAGTGTTGACACGGTCTCCTGCTCCACACGCGCACGCGCACACACACACACACACACACACACACACACACACACACACACACACACACACACACACACACACACACACACACACACACACACACACACACACACACACACACACACACAGACACCCGACAGCCCTCTGTGACTCACGGGGAGTTGAACTAATGAGCGAAGGCCATTGTTGAGCCTCACAAAGCCGTCACGGTGCGGGATCACAGCGAACGGCCCGTCACGAAGGCCATCCGTTGCATGTCAAACGCCCCCCCCCCCCCCTCGGGTGCTGACAGGTAAGGGTGGGGGGGGGGGGGGGTAGCTCAAGTGCAAAAACACCAAGGCTGCAATTAAAGGAGGCATTCAAAAAAACGGCAATTCTCCGTCTGGACACAATTAGGAGCTTTTCCTCCTTTGTGGTGTTTCTTTTGAAAGCCTCCATACGGATGATGCTCCAGTGTCGGCATGCTTTCATGAACAAACCACGCACACACACACACACACACATTCCTGTGATGCCGTCGTTTTAACAGCATCACAGGAACAACCGACGGCAGTAAGAAAACCCTTTAAGAAAAGCGCGAGAGTTTCCTGAAGCATGTGGTAAGACAGATGCTGCGTGCCTTATCGTCAAAAAAGACAAATCAGAAACTTTTTTTTTTTTTAAGTTTACGGTTTGTATGATTGTCGTGAAATGGCAATGTGAGACATTTGGGGAATGAGAGTTATCCATTTGCCACCCTTTTTTTTAAAATACCAGTAAAACCAATGTGAAAAGTTTCTTCTCTTCTGGGAGCAGTTTCCTTGTTAGTTTTGTTCTGAATGAGTCGATTAATCTGACCTCAGGCCGGTCAGATTAGTGCCTTCGTCAGGATTTATGATAATATTTTAAATATTCATTACTATTGAGCTATATTTTGGTAAAGTTGTTTAGTTCCAAAGGATCCCATAATAACAACGTCGGCGAGCCTATTCATGCTACATTGACGTCACACTGAAGGACAGAAATTGCAGTTTTCTAGGTTATAAAACCAACACGCAAGCCGTAAAACCTTGACCAGATGATGCGTTTTTTTCCCCAAAAAGTTCTGACGTGCACAACTCGGGTTCCCGTGTTGTGGAAACGTTGTGCAGGAAACAAACGCGGATCGCTTGCGTCGGGCCAAAAGAACCATTTCAAGATTAATACATTCTTCTTTTGTAGCTCACTTCTGGATTTGGCCATTTGCTTCTGCAGCCTCACCTGCACACCGTTGACATTGACGTCCGGGTGCCATAATTAGCATTTACGTTTGTGGTAAACGGAGGTCAAGTCCGAGGTCAAAAGTAAAGATCAGAAAAAGACAAAGCACCTCTGGATTCTTTGCAAAAGGCTGCGAAGACACATCAGAAGGATCGTAAAGGATCAAGTTTCACCAACATATCAGATAATAAGTATTAAAAAGTCAGATAAATTTACAGTAAGTTACAGTAGATTTTCTCTTCTCGCTGCAGTCTGTATATTTATTGAGTCCAGCATGTCACTACATTTCACCCTCAGAGAAATCTAATAAACCTGTAATATATATATATATATATATTGTTCAGGTTTTCTCATAAAAGCATTCCTCACCAGGATAAGCTTTAATGGCCGTTATTTATATTTTGGCCGGGGCAGGTTTACAGGTTTATTCAGTGCGCCTACAGAAATCATTACACTTCCCCCCCCCCTCCCTGGAGAGACACTTTAGCTACGCATGTTTCACTCTGACAGATGACTCAGCGATAATAATATCGTTTCTTTTCCTTCGGCGGTGTGTTGGTTACCTTCCACGGGGGGGGGGGGGGGGGGGGGGTCATTAAAAAAACAACTAAGGGGAGACAGAAAGAGGCCACATCCAGCAAAGGCTTTCTTCTGAGTGTAATCAGGAAGGAACGAGAGAGAGAGAGGGAGAGACACTCATCAGCCATTCAGTGCTTATCTACGATTTGTATGGTTTACTGAAGAAAAGAATTGTGCACTCGTGGGTCCATTGTTGGAACAGCGGACATGGATCCCGATCAGAGACTAAAGTAAAGTTATCCGGAAACGAGAAGCCTTTGTGATGTTTTTTTTTTTTTAAGGGAATGATGATGAACTGGAAACACCCAGATGGCTGATTGGTTTTACACGACGGTGTCTGTGCAACACCTGTCATGCACAGCGAGGACGCGCGTGCACGCGCACGCTCGCGCTCACATGACGGGTCTGCGAAGCGCTCCCCCTTTTAGCAGAACTTGCCCTTCCTGTCTGACAAAAAAACATTTCCACTTTAAAAAGCAGTTTTGCCGCATTCGACCGGTTTCTAGGGAGTAAAAAAAAAAAAAAAAGCACATTGTCCTCAAATACTAATTCAAAGCTGCTGCTCACTGAAGTGTACACGATGAGTCCCAAGCAATAAGGGCTTAAAAAGAGACTTTCATTTTAGCAAAAAGAATGAGCATAATGGATCCTTAAGGGGGTCACGCTGAGGTCTGACGACGTCGCCACATCGCTCTTCGGTATCAAGGACCAGTAAGAGAAAAGCTCTTATGTAATGGAATAAAATGCATTAAAACAACCACATGAGATTAAAATAACTCACAAAGTGGCACGACTTGAGGTGAGTGACTGACTAGATTTGACAGGATGAACAGAAGAGGCCCAGAGACTGAGCCCTGAGGAACTCCACACATGCAACTGGACCCCGAACCAAACCATGGACTAGGCTCAGGAACCAGGTTGGTCCTTGAGCACTACCGTCTTTTCAATTATGAAAAAGAATTTCAAAATCCTCAAGATCTATAGAGACAAAATCAAAGCGATCATTGTTGAAAAAAGTAATTAAAAAAAGGGTGTGAAATGGAAAAGATGAGAGCAGCTCATCCACTGTTCTCACTCATTAGACTAGAAGTTGAATAAGAACAAGGTAATCAAGTCAAAGTTAAATTATTAAAGTCAATATGTTATAAAAGGATTAATTACACTTTATGCAACATTAAAAAAAGCAGAATGACGTGGAATGCAGTGGGGCCTTCAGTGAATAATAAGACTCGTTGGTCTCAAAGTGAGTTTTTACATTCAGCCTCTTCTTTGTCCGGTTTCCACGCAACAATTATGCATGAATTCAATAGTGAGGCGAAGTCCGTGAGGAAATCAACGTCATTCATGCACCTGGTGCACCACCTGCCACTGACGGCAGCCTGCTGACGGAGACGCGTCCCATTCAGAAAAACTCGTTTG
>NW_026909851.1:0-18486 GCF_949316345.1 Pungitius pungitius | reverse complement strand
CCCGACAACAAGCCGGGGCCGTGTGTGTGTGTGTGTGTGTGTGTGTGCGTGTGTGCGTGTGTGCGTGTGTGTGTGTGTGTGTGTGTGTGTTGAGGATAAAGCAGCTCCATGTGACCTGAGGATCTTTGCCTACACACCAGCGCCCCCCGCTGGCACAGAAAGGGATCACATGATGATTTATTGTATCACACATTAAAGGATGAGCAGGGGTGTCAAACTCATTTTCGGTATGGGGGGGGGGGGGGGGGGGGTTGGGGCGGGGGGGCGCTGCTGCCTGGAGGAACGCTGTCATTTACAGACTGGCTTTAATAGTTTGTGTTGGCAGTGACGGTGACGTCAGGAGAAACAATTTAGGGAAACGATTTACATTTACCTGCTCACCGCATCAGAGGGGCCCCCGGGGGCCAACCAGCCCCCCCCCCCCACACACACACACGCTCAGAGCTTTTCACGCAAATGACATAAACTGATAGACGCCTCTCTACACCGCTAGTGGTCGGCTCTTAATGAGCACCTGAAACCCCCCCCCAACACACACACACACACACACACACACTCACTGCTTCCAAAGTGTCCCTTTAAGACTAGGAATGACGCACACACACACACACACACACAAAGACACACACAACCTGCAGATGATGAGCCGTATCAATAATGCATGAGGAGAAAATGATCTCTGTCAGAGAAGAGAAAAGGTTATTAGTGTTTTAATTTATTGGCTGCAGCCCGAGGAGGTGCTTGAGTGCTCCTGAGATTCCATATATATAAATATATATATATATATTAATATGGAATATATACGCATGGGCAGGGGAAAAACAGGGGGAGGAAGATAAGGAGGAAGAAGAGGGGGAGGAGACTGAGGTCAAGTGGGAAACGGACTGAATTGGAGAAGGAGAAACGGGAAGAGCCTGAAGCACAAGAGAGATGGATGAGGAGGAGAATGAAGAAAGAGAAGGAGAGGAGGGGCAGAGTGAATAAGGGGGGGAGGGGGGGTAGAGACACGTCTACTTCTACTTCATTTCTTTGCCCTCATGTTCAGGCGACTGATTGTTTCAGAGTGAACTCACAGAATCATCTGCACTGATCGGTTTACGCTGACAGCGGACGCACCGCCGCGTTCCCACCACTGGGGGGCGCTGAATGACCTGTTCTTTTTCAACCAGGCCCTCCAGGTCACCCGCCTCCCCCTGGTGCGCCTCAGTCCCCCACAGAGAGGCCCTGAGGACCATCCATCAGGTTACTTCTGCCACCTGGAGGCACCTCGTGTTGATCTTCATGTCTTCAGGGTTCGGTCTCTTAAAGTTATCACGTGAAATAACACCGGGGGGGTCCAACGGTCAAATAAGTGACTCTCGTTGTTGCCTCATGAGGAGAGATTCATTGCGTGGGATGCAAAAAGCCTAATGAAACCCTTCACTTCCTCCTCCTCCTCCTCCTCCTCCTCCTAACACCTCCTCCTAGCGTTCCAGGCTAATTTCAACAACACACACTTCTCGCGGCATTTCTGAGAATAATTTCCACCCTGTAGCCCACAGTGTTTCTACATAGACTGAAGGTTTCTGAAAGCTCCACCTGTCATTATTTTAACATCAAACTAAATGTCTTTTAGCTCCACAGGAGAATGACCAGCTTTTCAGGTTGTCTTTGGTTGACGTGAAGAGGATTCAGGAAACCAGCCTCTCTGGGACAGAACTCGTAGGTCCACAGTCTGCAGGAGGTGTTCCTCAGGGCTCACCTCTGGGCCTCCTGCCCATTTCCACGAGTCCCCCAGAAGAGGAGGATGCTAAAGGCTCGTAGCGCTTGTTTTCCTCTCATGTCTCACCTGTACGTGTCTCCATGTTCATCTGCAGGATTTCGCTTCGTCACAATGGACTTCGTTGAAGAAATCCTTTTGTCCTTTTGTCCTTTTGTTTGTTGTGTTTTGCTTCCTGAGCCACAAACCGGACCCTGAACAACACAATCAGTCCGTGGTTGGAATTAATTATTTAACAAACCCTTCCATACAGCGAGTACTCTCTGAAATCCTCAGGAGCGTAATAAAATAGAAGAGTGAGCATAACAAATGATGTGAGCGATGGAGGGATGTGCACCATGTGACCAACAAGGTACTCCGCCTCACTTCCTGCCGAGGAGTGACGGATGAAATATTAATCTTCTTGAATTTGTGATGGAGGACCGCGGGTGAGGAAGTGAGGAGGAGAGAGATTGGCTGCTGCATAGAGCGATATTAAACCAAGGCATTAGGAGGTAGAGGTCAAGGAGGAAGAGGAAGAGGAAGAGGAGGAGGAAGTGCAAAGATCTGTCCGCTTCAAATTTAATGATTTTCTTTCAAGTCAAAAAAATCAAGAAATCCGCCGGTAGAATGAATTAAAATGTGTTCTTAATATGTGAGGAACAATGAGAATGTTGGTGTTCATTACATCCATGCACACACAAACACACAAACACACAAACACACAAAGACACAAACACACAAACACACAAAGACACAAACACACAAACACACAAACACACAAACACACAAACACACAAAGACACAAACACACAAACACACAAACACACAAACACACAAACACACAAACACACAAAGACACAAACACACAAACACACAAAGACACAAACACACAAACACACAAACACACAAAGACACAAACACACAAACACACAAAGACACAAACACACAAACACACAAACACACAAACACACAAAGACACAAACACACAAACACACAAACACACAAACACACAAACACACAAAGACACAAACACACAAACACACAAAGACACAAACACACAAACACACAAAGACACAAACACATACTGTAGGTCTGTGCAGCCAAAGTCGTGTGCGGTTATCCACTGAGCAGATGCACTGCAGCAGTGGGGGGGGGGGAGCCTTGCTCAAGGGCACCTTGCTGCTAGTTAATGAAGGTGTGGGGGGGGGGGCAGGTAAAAGCTTCAGTGGCTCCTTTGTGGGACAGAAAAACGTTCAAATTCTACTTTCCTGATCGGTCGCTTTGCAGAGTGACACACACGGATCAATAGAGACAATACAGGGTCAATAAAATGGTCACTGTCAAAATCCCTGTGTAACAGCCCTCCCCCCACACCCTCCACACCCCCCACACCCATCACACCCATCACACCCCCCCCTGACCAGCACGACTCCCACAACGCAGCTCACCAGAAATTCATCATCCATTCATCACTCCGACGTCTGGAGACATAGAAACAGGAAAAAGTGGAGATGGGTGGAGGCTTGCGTGGGGGGGGGGAGGCTGGCGTAGGGGTGAGGCCGGAAGGCGGGGGGTGGAAACAAGACTCGTGCTGTCGGGGCGTTTAATGGCGTCATCCAGACTGGAAATGTGACGTGTGATGATGTCATCGCCTCGCGCTCTCCTGCAGACTGAAGCTTTGTTACAGCTGTTAATGTAATGAAGTCACAATAATTGACAGGAATTAATGCCTTAATATAATACCCCCCCCCCTCTCCCCCCCAGGACTAAGGCTTCCAAATCCCCTTTGTTGGATGAATGTAAAGTTTGTTGCATCCAATCTGCTTAAACTCATTCAGTGAAGCCAAGCTGACGTTTCTGCTCTCATACGTTTAAAAAGAGAGAAAGACATGCAGCCCTGTCTTTGTCCTCCTCTTTGGGCTTTTTGGTGTCCTGGATGTCCATGACGTCCATGACGTCCATGACGTCCATGACGTCCATGAGGTCTTTGGAGGATTCACCTGTGAAAAGCTCTTCTTCTCTTGAGCCTCTTGCCCTTTAAGTCTAAACTAGGAATCTAAAAAGGTCTTTTTATCAGAGGTTTGGATTGTTTGGGAAACACATTCAGACGACGCAGAGTGCTCACCGGGGGGGGGGAGGGCATGGGAGAGGGGGAGGGGGAGGGGGGGCACACAAAAGAATTCCTGGTGCCGATGTGGTGATTCCGACACACCGGAGGGCCCCACTGAGGCATCTGGGCTGTGGGAGGAGACAAAGGGGCAGACTGTCGGCCCAACGGGGGGGGGGGGGGGGGGAGGCTCATTTTAACCCCCGACACAAATGCTACCCCGAAAAGTTTGTTGGAGAGGAGATGGGTGGAGAGAGAGGGGAGGAGGGGCAGAGGATGTTTTTCGGGGAGCTGGTGGAGACCAAAACAGAACTAAAATAAAATAAAAGTGAATATCAGAATAAAATTGTTGCTCAGCAACGACTTAATGTGTTATATAATATGAAAATATGTTAAGTGTCAGTATTGTGTGTATAAAATCTGCCATTGATGTACAATGTACCACAAACCATCAATGACCAAAACAAACACGATATAAACAAAATGTAACAAAAATACTAAGTACTTAAAAATGTAAATTCATATAATATTTGAAATTATTATGATTAATTATTATTATTATGATCAGTCGCTAAATGGCCTGAAAGATTAGCTCGAGCATCTTAAACACGTCGCTGTCACCATGACGACGCGGGGCCCTACGGTTTGACTGCAGTGTGACTCGGGCCTTCAGGGTTCTCCTGAGCCCTCAAAGAGGGACAGGAAATGAATGATTCCAGGAGAGAAGCAGCTGAAAAACATCTGCACGCGGCTTCTTTAACAGACACAACAGCTGTCCTTTTCTGAGACGAACCACAATGGAGGAGCTCTGCAGGGGGGGGGGGGAGACAGCACCTGCCTCGGATGAAGACGTGCGTGCCTCCAATGAGGGGGGGGGGGTGGGGGGGGAGGGTTCCATTCAACCCATTCAGCTCCCTCATCTGCATACTGTTTGACTTGCTGCTTCTAATTCGGGCGCCGTCCCCTCTGGAGGCAGATGTGTGTAAACAAAGTCTCTTTTCATCTCGCGGGTGGAGAACACGGCTTCTGGGTCATTGACCCCCATCGTCGGCCCGGAGTGGGTCAGGACGTCCGGCCGCCTGACGACACGCAGAAAGAATCACATTCGGACTCATTTATCGCCGTCACCATCTTTTTTTTTGGAGTCGACTGAAGGAAGAAAATCAAGAAAATCAATACATTTTGACAGATTCCATGTTGTTATTTTTGTTTTTCCTTGTGGTTTTACGAAAGGATGAATATCAGCACACACACAGACACACACACACACAGACACACACACACAGACACTTATTTAACCCACACCATCACTTGCCCTCCGACCCTGCGTATTTCCCCCTAGCCATGATCTGCATATTCAACACGGGAACTCTGCTTTATCTGAAGTAGTATTCATGAGGACTCTTTGGTATGAGGAGAGTACCTCCTCACACGTGTGTGAGAGAGAGGACGAGGAAGAGGACGAGGAAGAGGACAAGTAGAGAGAGGACTCCTCTGCTCCCATAGACGTCTATGAGGAAATGACTCTACTTCTGTGTAGTGACCAGCAGGGGGCGACTCCTCTGCTCCCATAGACGTCTATGAGGAAATGACTCTACTTCTGTCTAGTGACCAGCAGGGGGCGACTCCTCTGCTCCCATAGACGTCTATGAGGAAATGACTCTACTTCTGTGTAGTGACCAGCAGGGGGCGACTCCTCTGCTCCCATAGACGTCTATGAGGAAATGACTCTACTTCTGTGTAGTGACCAGCAGGGGGCGACTCCTCTGCTCCCATAGACGTCTATGAGGAAATGACTCTACTTCTGTGTAGTGACCAGCAGGGGGCGACTCCTCTGCTCCCATAGACGTCTATGAGGAAATGACTCTACTTCTGTGTAGTGACCAGCAGGGGGCGACTCCTCTGCTCCCATAGACGTCTATGAGGAAATGACTCTACTTCTGTGTAGTGACCAGCAGGGGGCGACTCCTCTGCTCCCATAGACGTCTATGAGGAAATGACTCTACTTCTCTCTTGATTTATTCCCTCAGTAAACATTGTAAACATGAGTTTATGGTCTCAGTCTCTAGTTTCAAGTCTTCTTCAATGCAGCATGATGACAATAAAGAGGGGATGCTTGAGGGCGGGGCTACTGTGATTGACAGGTCTCTACATCACTCCTCCTCAGTCCCTTTTGTTCAATGGTAACATTATACAGTTGATGGTTTATATGAACAGTTATTAAATCAAATTGTACTTTATAAAAATGTTAACAAAACAAAGCACAAATGCTGAAGGAAGAAAAATAAACAACTCACGGCTGTGAAATGAAAACCTTCAGCCGACCTGGACGAGAAGACAAAGCCCTCTGTGAGGGTAGTCAGGGTTACGGGAGGAGAAAGTGTGTGTGTTTGCAGGGTGTGTTCTGGGGTCAGGGGGCGACAACACACACAGACACACAAACACACAAACAAACACCCATATTCACCACCTCCAGAAAACAGACATCTGCAGCCTGAACTCTTTCTTTCTAAGGTCATGGGGTGTGTGCGTGTGCATGTTTGTGTGTGTGTGTGTGTGTGTGTGTGTGTGTGTATGTGTGTGTGTGTGTGTGTGTGCATACCAAGTGTGCCATCCTGAGTGAGGCCTGAAGGGGAGTCTCCTGAGTTTATGACCCATTGTGAGAAGCATAACAGTGCACTTACTCCCACACACAGAACAAAAAGGATCCCAACCCCCCCCCCCCACACACACACACACACACACACACACTCCCCCCAACAGGCTTCAGCATGCATGATGTTCAGTGGCCGTGTGGGCAGATCAAATGTCCAACGTGTCCACTGAGCGTGTGCCGACAGGTCACATCCAGAGCTCAACACCGATTGGCTGAAACTCGATGGATGGGGGGGGGGGGGGGGGGGCTTTGAGTTGTCACAGGATCAGACTCCGCATGCCACACAGTCTCCTCTCTGTGCAGTAGTGTGGGCGACAGCAGGCCTCCTGCAGCACAATATGTTATTGATCTAAGCTCCAGAAGGCCTTCGTCATGAGTCCAATCCCTCGTTTCCCCAAAGGAACCAAAATCTATGCAGAACTCGGCCAACTGGTCCGAGGCGTCGCTCCGGCCCGCCGGGACCGGTGGAATAAACACACAGATTGTTTCAAGCGCTCGGCTGAAGGCTTCAGCGAGGCCTCTTGAGAAGGTGACGAGAGCTTCTGGTGGACGAGAGCAGGGATCAGAGCTCCTCCTCCCACGGGACGCTCCTCACATCCGCTGATGCTCATCAGGTGTCCTTCTCTGCAGAGACCACGCGGAGCGGCTTTCCTCATCCGCGTCAGCGTGCTAAAGTCAGCTAATTAGCCCCGATCGTAGCGTGCCGCCGAGGCTCATGGGAATTAGTTGCGCAGGTATTATTATACAGGTGAAGACCTGACGGACAAATTGAAAACATGATCCCACCGGCCCGGATTCCCAGCGTCACGGAATGATTGACACACCGCGTTGTGCGGTTTCATCAAAGGGAACACTGAGTGGGCCGAGATTCTCAACATCACTCGTCCCTTTGTTCTGGCTCCGCTGTCCCGCTTTGGGTCGACATGCTTCATTAAAGAAAGTACCGGCGCCGCGTCGAATGAATAAATTGTGACGGCAAATAGGATGCGAAGTGAGAACTGGGTCAGAGCGACTCGGTACATTATGACTCAGCATTAACGCCCCCCCCCCCAAAAAGCACCTCCTGCATGGAGGAGCCAATAGGCCTCCTGACGACCTTGCCGCAGAAAGCTAACTGAGCCAGGAGAACCAAAAGGAGGCGGCTATAAATCCCCCCCCCCCCCCTCCCCCCTTGTCTTCGGGTCGTCCTGGGACGGGTCGGACGGGGGGAACCACAAGAATCAGTGTTTCGTTGCTGCTTCTCTCGTGTTTCAGGTAGAATCCTGGTTCTCAGGAAGCAGACTGAGAGCTGCTGACTTTGCACAGCGACCTTCTCCTCAGGTTTTAATAATGCCTGCAGTCTGGGATCCTGTGAGGGAGGGACCGGGGGGGGGGGGGGGGTGACAACATGAGAGGTGGGGGAGGCGGGGTGTAAACAGCGGGAGGCGAGGGAGGAGCTGGGGCTGACTTTGAATTGATTGAATTGCTTCTCTCGGGTGAGTGGGAGCGACGGATTGACTTATGAGGAATGAAAAGGACGCACCTCCTGCCACAAGGGCCGTGTGTGTGTGTGTGTGTGTGCGTGTGTGTGTGCGTGTGTGTGTGTGTGTGTGTGTGTGTGTGCATTGCATTGCATGCATCCAGCATTTGCAGCAACACCTGTAAAAAATAAACCCGGAGACGTCCCTCAGCAGAACGTCCTCGGTACTTTAGGGCCAAACCCTCGCTGAGCTTCCTGCACAGACTGAAGAATGTTACACAACGTGCTGCATGAGGAGCGGTTGTATTTGCTGGAGGTCTCTATGATGTGTGTGTGTGTCTGTGTGTGTGTGTGTGTGTGTGTCAGGAGCATCTGTTGAAGGGCCAGATGGAGTGTGTGTCAGGAGCCCTGTGTGAAGGCACGAGCTCCATCCCTCTTCCTCCTCCTCCTCCTCCTCCTCCTGTTCAGAGGAGGCTCAGCCGGCAGATGTGTCAGTTTAACAGCAGAGGAGGCGCGGACAAAAGGAGGCGGGAGCAGGCCAGTGTGGCTCGCTGACCTCTGACCTCTGACCTCGGCTATAGACACACACTTCTGGATGGCACCAGCTGAGCGTGTCATGGATCGCTCTGAGCCAATCAGAGAGCAGCTCCTCATGTTCCCCGAGGAGCCTCAGCGGGTCAAACTGTCAATAAACATTCATTAAAGGACGTAAGTGATCTGATTTGGACCGGATCAATATTTGACTTCATTTAAATTACAATGTTTGTTCTGCGGAAAAGAGACGTTTTTGTGGTCAGATTTATAAAGATTCATTTTGATGTTCATACCTCTTATTGTACAGCTCAGCACGATTAATATTACATTACATTAATATTACAATTACTATCACAATATAACATTTTGCCCATGTTTTGTGCGCATGGGGAGAATCTACATTCCATGCAGTGATTGCAGTGAGTCATTTGGGGGCCATGAAATGTTATTTTTTGGGGGGCCTTGTTGATTTAAAGTGTGCAATCTAAAAACGTGTAATAATCTGCTGATTGCCATCGCGGCTCTCAAATCCCCTTCTACTCGTTAGGATTAGCATAACATTAGCATCACAGGCACCAAGGGTATGATCGTGATTCCCACGTCCCGGTCCACACACACGCGGCTAACGAGCTAACGAGCTAACGGCCTCTTGCTGCTGGTTAGCGTTAAAAACAAATCACACCTGCAGTCGTCCGTTTTGCGTGTGTTTTTTTTCCCGTGAGCACCGAGCGGCGCCGCGGCAGCACGCCGGCTAACGCAGTGTGGGGTGTGTGAGAGGATGAGTCGACGCGTCACGAAATCAGATGATTCATGTGCAGCAGCTGTGATGACGTCACACGTCAGACTCAATGCAAGTGTTTGATGATCTGGGGAAAAATAGCTTGATGTTTGTGAAAGGGGGAAGAGAAGGTTGAACTGGTATGAATGCAGCTCACGCACACACACACAGACACACACAGACACAGACACACACACAGACACACACACACACACACACACAGACACAGACACACACACACAGACACACACACACACAGACACACACACACAGACACAGACACACACACACAGACACACACACACTGTAATGTAATACGTGGCTTTATTATTCGACGCACAGCAGTTCTGGAAAATGTAGGAGAGAATTATCTGTGACTCATCCAGAGCACATCGACTGGTAGGTGGGAGACGGACCTGTGTGTGTCTGTGTGTGTGTGTGTGTGTGTGTGTGCGCTCATTGTAACCTTTATTGACCATAAACACAGGGGACAGCTGCTGTGGGCTCTGACTCTGTTTACCTTCACTGAGCGGAGGCACAATGGGACACGCAGGACACGCAGGACGTCCCTTTCTAACTAAGCCGCTCACTAATAATCTGCTGTCTTGTAGCTTTTGATCTGGTGGAAACCGACTGGGAATCAGACGTTGAAACGTGTTGGCTGAGGCTGCAAAGTGACCTGAATGCAAACAAATAGTCCTCTGACAGATCGTCAGAGTCTTTTAGCAGCTATACTGACTGGTAATTCCATTCAGGAGACCAAAACAGAGCGAAAAGAGACAGAAGACCCGACTGATGGAAGTTTGAATAGAGAACAGTTTGGACTAATGCAGCTATATTACATTATAGGGCTTTTATTGTGAAAGATCAGAACAGGAGGAGTGGATTTTTTGGGGACAGTTTGTATTTGTTATGAACTAAAAGGTGCAACTCGACCCGCTTCAGACAACGCGATTTGTCTTTATTGTCTTATTGTGTTATTGTCTTTATTAGAGTCCACCTGGTTATAGCAGATAAAGTAATACAGTATTTAAAGTTTGTGCTTTTAGTCCCAGCCGGAGCTCTGATGGGTCTCCTCCCACAGCGGTGATTATGCAGCGAGTAACCAGGGACGAGGACCAGACACACACACACACACGTACACACACACACACACACACACACACACACACACACACACACACACACACGTACACACACACACACACGCACACACTGAATATTTTCCATTATTCCTCCTTGATGACTTTTTCCACAAATGTCTGACTTCTGTTTTATCTCTTTCTCATTTTCTTTGCCCCTCCCCATGCTGAGCTGATTGTGTCACGTCTGAGGGGTGTCATGGATGTGTGTGTGTGTGTGTGTGTGTGTGGGGGGGGGGGGTTAGTGGAAACACCTCGCTGTCGGGCTGCACTGTGAGTCAACATGAGATAAGGCGAAGACGTCGGGAAGAGAGTCGTCACTTCGACAGGAAAACAGGCGCAGACTGACTCACACACACATACACACACACACACACACACACACACACACACACACACACACTCACTCACACACTCACTCACTCACTCACTCACTCTCACTTCTTCACACAACTAACAAAGGAATAAACCCGGACTTTCTCACAGTCACTCCCTCCTCCTCAGACAGAGAAACACGTTGAACAAGTTCAAACCACTGTAGAAAGAATTCATGAAAATCTGGCATCCGGTGAGCGAGGCGCCATGTTGAGAGCCATGTGGAGGCAATCCCTCCACCGTAGATACGTTCTGCACCAAGACTACGACAGCTGGACGGAGTCAAGGCTTTGACAAAAGTCAAGGAAGAGGCAGCAAAGAGTGAGGCGAAAAAAGTCAAACTCCCGTCAAAAAGCTAAAGCGCCTCAATGCAAACATCCAAAATATAAATATACTATTTTCAGATTGTCCTCCTGAAGGTAAAACCATGTGAGCTGTTCAAGCAGCACCTCCACAGACCTTCTTCCCTCAAACGTCACTTATAACAATAATAATAAAACCATATTTTGTGGCGCTGGTTGATGATTAATGTCAGACTCTGACCTGTTGGTGATATCTGCTCCGACGGCACTCTGTTTACTTCGCATTTAGATGAATAGTTGAGTTCATGGCGCTCTGTGACATTAGCAGGAAGCTGTGATGTTTCTCTCCCTGTTCTGTGAGTGACACCAGTGATGTTTAAACATTAAAGGATGCGTCGCCTCCCGTCACGTGACCCTGGGCCCGGGCAGGTCGGGTTCGGCGCCTGGGCCTCGCATCAGAGGCGGGCCCGGGGGCGGAGCTTCGGGGAGGAGGGGGTGTTTTCTGTAACTATACAGCAGCACTCAGGATTAAAGGATCAGCTGTTTGGATTCATGGGTCATAGAAACCACCTGAGAAACAACAAATAACAATCAATGTTTGTTTATCAGGTTGGAAATCTGCATCAGATCAGATTATTACAAACATATGCTGTTATTTAATGAAGGAGAAGGTGGTGTCTTTTTGGGTGGATGTTTAAACAAAACCACGATGCATCATTTAAACATTTGCTTTGACGTCAGTTTAGATCAATTCATATTTTATTGATATCCTTAATAGTTTAAATTAAACTATTTTAGTGCACATGAAGTTCTTTCAAATATTTGTCCTTACCTTTAGTCAAAAGAAATATCTGATTTCATTTTGCTGTAAACATTTCAGTGACATGGATTTCATTATGTGATGAGAGTCGATCCAACACAACTTTAAGAGATTTTTGAAAAGTTATTATTTTTGTAGTGTGTTCATCTAAAGTTGAATCTGTAAGATGCTCATTTTGTTTTGTTCATTTTAAAATCATTTAGGCATTTTATTGATTACGTCCAATGAAATGCAAAAACAACAGAAGAAGAAAAATCATTCTACGCTTCAGCTTCACAATATTGGACAAAATGTGACATTGCAACAGTGTTTTTTTATTATTATTTAGAATTAAAATGCGTCTCCATCCCGTCAAAAATCAGGATTTTTTGTCCTATTGAAAGTTTTTCAGTTTCTTGCGGGGTTTTAGTTTTTATCTCCAGAGACGCCTGCGAACCGGAGAGTCTACGCTCTGCCTCTTCGTCACGTGGTCCCCGTTTGGCTCCACGTGAACTGTGTGTGTGTGTGTGTGTGTGTGTGTGTGTGTGTGTGTGTGTGTGTGTGAGGATACGTTTAGCTTGTCAGACAGGACTGTGGGTGGAGGAGAGGACAGCCGTGTGGCAGCTCTCTGCATGCTGTCAGGACATATCTGTGTTCCCCCCCCCCCCCCCCCCCCCACGCACACACACACACACATAGACAAAGACAGGCTGCAGAAAGAGATGCATGGACACTGTAATAAAAAGAACACATACTCAGACAGAAACTCATTTCCATGTCACATTTACAGACACATGAATAAACATAATGGAAAACAAACTCATCTCCAGTCACACACAACTACAAAAACACACAGACACACACTGTGCAGACTCCGTCAGACCACACGTGTTCAAAAAAAAGAAAGAAACACACACCACTCAGCCATGTTCACATTGGAGCCCTGAGCGTCGTCTCACGGGAAAGGGAGCATGACTCAGTTTCATTGGAAAAAAGAGAGAAGATTCCCTGTCGCTGCGTGTTTGTGTTGATGCGAAAAGGGAATTCGTACTGTTTAAAGACCCTCTGGAGCCCAAAATCCACCACAGAACCAGTACCAGCGCACAGAAGAGACCATATGTGGTCACTTCTGACTTGAAACTAGAGTCTGAGACCATAAACTCATGTTTACAATGTTTACTGAGGGAACAAATCAAGAGAGAAGTAGAGTCATTTCCTCATAGACGTCTATGGGAGCAGAGGAGTCGCCCCCTGCTGGTCACTACACAGAAGTAGAGTCATTTCCTCATAGACGTCTATGGGAGCAGAGGAGTCGCCCCCTGCTGGTCACTACACAGAAGTAGAGTCATTTCCTCATAGACGTCTATGGGAGCAGAGGAGTCGCCCCCTGCTGGTCACTACACAGAAGAGAAGTCATTTCCTCATAGACGTCTATGGGAGCAGAGGAGTCGCCCCCTGCTGGTCACTACACAGAAGTAGAGTAATTTCCTCATAGACGTCTATGGGAGCAGAAGAGTCGCCCCCTGCTGGTCACTACACAGAAGTAGAGTCATTTCCTCATAGACGTCTATGGGAGCAGAGGAGTCGCCCCCTGCTGGTCACTAGACAGAAGTAGAGTCATTTCCTCATAGACGTCTATGGGAGCAGAGGAGTCGCCCCCTGCTGGTCACTACACAGAAGTAGAGTCATTTCCTCATAGACGTCTATGGGAGCAGAGGAGTCGCCCCCTGCTGGTCACTACACAGAATGACGCTTTAACACGTGAAGCATCACAGAACTGCAGGATGCAGCCTTAACGTTGAAAACTACATTTATTGTGAAGAAACAAAGCTTGTAAACTACTTGATTTGGGAGTAAAACATTTACGCATTTTGTCCTTCTGGTTTTCAAACTGAAGTCTTTTCATGTGAGCTAGTCGGTGCACGGCTCTGCGGAGCCTTTTAGTGACGCCTTGCAGAACGAGGTGAGAGGAGGATTGCGTGTCTGAAAGTGTCTTTTCAAGAAGGACGGCACAAAGTGCCGTTGATGCAGAGATGTAAAAAGCTGAATGCTGGACATGAAGGTGAGGCTGGAACAGTGGCTCTTTATCTCTGAGTGGCGAGTCCTGTTGTTGTGTTTGGATTGGGGTTATTATTCCATCTTGGACGAACCGAAGACAGCAGCAGCTGCTGCTTCACCTCCTGCTGCTGCGTTTACCGCCACGACGGCAACGCTGCTCCTTTCAGGCCGTCTGTGAGATTTACACAGTTAATACATCAGCTGAGTGCTGAGAGGGAGAATGCAAACACACACACACACACACACACACGTGCACGCAGGTACTTTTAGAAGCCAGTGTTGTTATTCTGCAGATGTGCTGCAGAGAACCGGAGCCCTGCAGACTGAGACACTGTGGACTCATGATGCTTAACAGTCAGAATCCCTGCTGCTGATCCAGAAGCTTTTTAAAATGAGAACAAGTAAAAGAAACAATTAGTGTCAGTAATCGGATCGAGTGTTCTCTGTTAGCCACTAAAGACACACATTCCTCCTACGTGGGGGCCGAGGAACATCAAACAGAGCCCTCAAAAGGTGGAGGAACCTTCTACTGTGAGTCCATGTGTGTGTGTTGTGTCACATGATGAACGACCAATAAGCACACGGCTTCGGCACATCTTCATCAGCCGGGGAATGTTTCACACCGACTGAGGATGAGCCCCCCCCCCCCCTCTCAGAGAAGGGTCACGAGCCCCCCCCGGCTGTGCAGACATGTTTCTGAATGATGGATCCCTGTTGGAGGAGACGCTGAATATTCATAACGCCTTGTGAAGGGGCCGCGTCGGACATCAGTCGCATGGCGAAGGTCAGCGGGGGGCTGACCCCCCCCCCGAACACCTCATCCCCCCCCCCATCCCCCTTCTGAACACCACCCCCCCGCCCCCCAACCCTTCTGAACACCTCACCCCCCCCATCCCCTCCACCGCCTCACTGCGCCTGTCAGCTCAGCATGTGACACCTCCCATCTGTAGGCAGACAGCGGGACGCACACACACACACACACACACACACACACACACAACCGGCTGCTCCTGAATACCAAGAAGGTGTCACATGGTATTCAGTCATGTGACTCACTGCACTGTTAGTGTGTGTGTGTGTGTGTGTGTCTCACAGTGTGTGAGAGAAACAGAGACCGTAATCACACCTGTTTTCAACAGATTCCACGTGCCCCGACCCGCGGAGCGTGGTGCTCTCAGAAGCATCTCGGCGGCGCCATCTGTGACGGAGCACGCCGCCTTTCCCACGACTCGTGTTGTGGGGCCTCTGCTGTACTGAGGGGGCGGAGCCACACATACAGCGAGATGGGGGGGTGTCAGCGGGTCTAATTTGACTGGAGGGGGGGGAGGAGGGGGAGGGGGGGGGGTAGAAAGCAGCCTGTCAGTCGCCCCGAAGCTTCGCTCCAACGCCTCGGAATATTAGAAATGGCTTCAGCAGCCGACTTCCTGTCTCAGTGGCGCCTTTACTTTCACAATGAAACGAGGGGCGTGATGCTAGTAGAGCGGAGTCAATGCCAGACTCAAACCTGTGGAGCCCCCGTCTCCGGGGGCAACAGCGAGGAGCACCTAGCAACCACATAGCAACCGCACGAGGCTGGAGTCCTTCAGGCTCAAAAGAGAGCTGAGCTAAAGTCCGGCTTAGTATGAACTACTTGTAGATATATTATTTATATAGTTGCCCTGCAGAAGACCTCCATGATGTCAGCAACTGATCCTGAAGGTCATTCTCTTTACTTTGAGGTTGAGGTTTGTATTCGGAGTAGTGGATGAAGATCGATACTCGCAGGCCTCCAGCTGGGGCTTCAGTTTAGTCTGAACCCCATTAATATCGACCCTTTGTTACAGGTGGATTAGTGCGAACTCACCACGGAAAGGTCAGTGGAAGAAGTCCTCTCGTCACATGACGGGGCTTTAAGTTCTGCCCCCCCCCCACTGTGGTTAAACATCTCCATCTCTGACAGTCAGCATGTTTATCATTATGTGGTAAAACACAGCCTTCTTCTAAACACCCTCCTCACTGCTCTCCTCTTTGAAGCTGCTTCTGATGCTCTTTGAAGGCTCTTTGAGGAACATGAAGCTGCAGACGGAGCTTCCACTAAAAGCAGAAACAGCAGCAAAGGCAAACCACGGCTTTTATGAGAATTATGTTTTCAAAGAGTTAGCAAATTACCCTCTTAGCATCAAAATGGAGCCTCTTTTATCTCCATTTAGTAAGTCGCACGCTCCATTTCAGACAAAGAGGGGGGGGAGATAAAACGGACCATTAGTCCAAAATGGCTCCTGTGAAGAGGGATCAGAAAACAAACCGGGCTTTGGAGAGCCAATTACTGGCTTATTATTGTGATCATGTGACCATGTTTACAGCAATTAGTGTGGGGGGGGGCGCTACTCACCCAACACCGACCCGTCAGCAACAATCTGACACCTCACGGCTCAATGCCATTAACACACAACCAACACATGAAGATGCGTGTTGTGGACCCTTCCCCATCTAAATGTGGTGATGTCATTAACAGGCTCCGCCCCCTCAGCCGACCTCGTCAGCCGGAGGCGATACATATTTCCACAGCAGGTAATTAACTCCTTAATTAGAGCGAGCCCCGGGGCGCTGCGTTCGTCGTAACCATGGAGACCAAAGCACACGCACACACACACACACACACACACACACACACACACGTCACAGATGGATCCGAACCGGCCCGCCGTGCTGAGGTTGATGAATGAGGCTCTTTAAGCGGTGCGACCTATTGTCCCGCTTGGAAGGCAAGCGTCCCGCCCGCTGCGTGCGATTGGTGTGATGCATGCTGGGAGGCGGGACGACGTCCGTGTCAGAAAGAGAATCGTTTAAAGAACGTCCTCCTTGAATGATTTAATTAACCTCTTTGTGCCGAGCGGTAATAGCAGCTAAAAGGAGCCTCTGGTCTTCCTCCACTTGACTTCGATACCATCTTACCCCCCCCTCTCTGTTCTTTACCCCCCCCCCCTCCTCAGTGGTCCTTCTGTGTACAGCCTGATTGCTCATAATCACTATCGGTCTGTTTCTGTGACTAATTGGTCCATTACAGAGAGATGGAGGCCGAGCGGTCACCAGGCGGGGGGGGGGGGGGGGCACGGTGGTTCTACTATAACAATCATCCAATTGGTAGATATGCTTTGACTAATAACCTCAATCATGTTGATTAGAAGTAGTCTCTCGGTCACTATGGCGACTGAACGTGAGAACTAAAGCTTGAGGAAACAACACCGTGGTTCAGTGGACCTTCTCTGCTCGTCGTCCCAGTGCGATACGAGATGGAGGAGCAGAACTAAAGGACGTGGAGACGTCTGAGTGTGTGTGTGTGTGTGTGTGTGTGTGTGTGGCCTCCTAAACACTTCCTCTTGCATCACATCAGCACGCTAAGCTCTTACATAACAGCTCCCTGGGGGGTCTGTGCATCCATGACCAGAGCGGAGGAGGAGGAGGGGGTGTGGGGGGGGGGGGGGGGGGGGAGGAGGATGCGATGGAAGGAGATTTGAATGAAGCAGAGGAGATATGAAGATACAAAGTGGTGGAGGAGAAAATAATGGAGAAAGAGGATGGAGAACAGGAAGAGAGGGAAGGAGGAGAAGAGGAGCCATTTACACCATGTTTTATGAAGTGGAGATTTTGGTGCTGCATTGGGACAAGAGAAGGCAGGACGAGGAAGAGGAGGAAGAGGAGGAGGAAGAGGAGGAGGAAGAGCGGCGGTCTCCAGAATAAACCTAACAGCAAAAAGCTCTTAATTACTGAATAATTGATGGTCTCTGGTTAGAAGAACGTGATCAACGGGAGCCCCCGGTAATGAGGCCGGGCAGCAGCAGATGGGGGGGGGGGGGGGTTGTCACGTGACACAAACTCACTAATGACTCGCTGTAACAACCGCGTGACGCAGAGTGTGTGTGTGTGTGTGTGTGCATTCATCACTTATCCACCAAGTGTGACATCTGGAGAACAGAAGTAAGAAACCCCTCGAAGAAAACTTCACACGCGAGTTTACACCAACACCCCCCCCCCCCCCCATGTCTCTCTTACACACGCCCCCCCCCCTCTGTCTCACGCCTCTCTCTCACACACACACACACACACGTCTCCTCATTCTTCATGTCATTAGATGTTTCATTGTGTTCATTTCTTCAGGTCGTTTTATAGCACTTTGTGGTTATTCAGCATTTCTTTGTAGATTTTTCTTTTCTCTTCTATTATTCTTCCATCTCTGTGTTGGGTACGTGTCGCTTTGTTGTTTTTAATCATTTGAACCACAAACACACACACACAGACACACACACACACACACACACACACAGACAGACACACACAGACTTTCCTCCATCTGCCCAAAGAGAAGTCTCTGTACGTGTGATCGGGAGCTTTGGGACACATTTTAAGAACAAAGAAAAGAAAACACACATGAAACTAAAAACTTTGACTTTTCATAGACCCAACACACACACACACACACACACACACACACACACACTGAGTGGTAATTAAACCCGGAGAAGCAGCGACTCTGATTTAAGTGAATTCAGAGGAGA